>NC_048306.1:82725064-82935953 GCF_013100865.1 Trachemys scripta elegans
AAAAAGAACAGGAGTACTTGTGGCACCTTAGAGACTAAGGAATTTATTAGAGCATAAGCTTTCGTGGGCTACAACCCACTTCTTCATATCTCTATATGCATCCGAAGAAGTGGGTTGTAGCCCACGAAAGCTTATGCTCTAATAAATTCCTTAGTCTCTAAGGTGCCACAAGTACTCCTGTTCTTTTTTAGTGTTATGTAAATACATGATGCCATGTGACCCATGAAAGTAAGGTAAATCTGGACCAATGCCTGACAGTTGTGCATAACCTGATCCATCAGGATGCCCATGGCTGGAATCTGTCCACAGTGAGATATGCCCTTGCTCTGATTGAGCCTAAAGTCACTTTTATTAGATCAGTTTGGGTTGGAGCCAGAGTAGATGTTTCCATGTTCACAGAGATTCCCAGGAATGCCTGTAGATGGAGTAGCGATGGAATTCTTGTTATGACTTCTGGACATATCTTGCCTGTGAGAAGCCAGTCATCTAGATATTTGAATATCTTTCATATTGAGAGCTGTGAACTATATGTCTTTTTCTAGGAATGGTATTATCGATGACCATGTAGAATTTTAACTTGCAATTAGAGACATTGAGTTACCACAGGCCAAGAATGGGTCTCCATTCTCCTGTTGTTTTGGGGACTAGAAAATATTTGGAATAAATCCTTTTACTTAAGGCTGAAGCAGTACCCACTCGATTGCTCGCCATTGAAGGAGGGATTCTACCTCCTGAAGGAGGAATTCCTCGTGAGACTAGTCCCTGAAGAGGCATAGGGGAGAGAAACTCTATGGCATAGCTGGAATGGATTATATTCAGCACCCATATGTCTGTTTTTGTTCTCCAGTTGTGGGAAATTTGTGCTAAACATTCTCCAAATCAGACCTTGGAACCAGGTGGAGACAGCATCAACATTGGTTCACAGCTCACAAGCATCCGGGGGGTGGTGAGGGGAAGATGGGTAGCTGCAGTACAGGTGGATGGGGAAAGCTATCTCAATTTTTGCACCTTCTGCCATTTGTGAGGTGACTTGTAAGACTGCAGGTGATAGAAGAGCTGTGGTAAAGACCTCATCTTGTAAGATTGCTCATGATTCTTCCTCTTCCGGGTTGGGAGTAGAGGGTTGCCCTGGAGTGTTTTACTGAATGCAAAAGACTCCTCTGCCTTCTGGTTGAAAAGATTAACTTTATCAAAGGGCAAGTCCTGCATGATGTTCTGTACTTCCTTGGGGAACCCCAAAGAGTGTAGCCACATTTCCCAGTGCATCACTATAGCAGTTGTCATGGATCTTGATGCAGTATTGGCAGTGTCAACTGCTGCTTGTAACAAGTTCTTCCCACGAATCTGTCCTTGTCAATAAGGGCTTGAAATTGAACCCTATCCTCCTAAGTAACTTGCCTTTATAGTCCAGGAACGTAGAATAATAAAAACTCACATTTTGCTAGCTCAGCTTGATAGTTGGGCTGGTAGAACTAAACACCTTTCTTCTCATACGATCTAAACTTTTGGCTCTAAGTCCCAGGCCAGGGGAACTGGAGGATTCATCGGGGTGGGAATTATAACTAACCACTATCCAAACTTATTATACTACTAACAATATCAACTAATTGTATGAAAACTTGGAAATATCTATAGGCAAAAAAGTCAAAAAGAGGGTCAGTTCCAGACACTGGAGTCCGACTCATGCCATGCAACTGTATGAAAGAACTGGAGAGGCATCAGTCCACACTGCCCCTTTTGCCCTTGGCATAAAACACAAGGAGAGCAAGGGCGCATGCAAGGACCAACAGACATTACTTGCTAGAATTCTCTGATCTCAGGCACATGGAGCACTTGTGTACTCACAGAGGAATACACACAGAGACCAGCATTCAAAAAAGAACAGTTACTTACCCTATAGTAACAGAGGTTCTTTACGATATGCTGCGTAAGATTCCACTGCCAGTGCAGATGCACCCCATGTACATAGACTGGATTGGATGTTTTTGAATAGCAGTGTCTGCTGCGGCCGTGCTTGCATTCTGTACACCTTCTCACTTCCCATAGCAGGAAGTATAATGGGCACAGTAGCAGCAAACCGCGCTCATTTCCTTCACTAGTAAGAATCCCAGGAGCAGGAATCCAATCACCATGGACAGAAGGTGGGACTGAGTTGTGTTGTCAAAACACATTCTCAAAGAGCTACAGTTACTAGGATAAGCAACAGGTCTTTCTTCTTCAAGTGCCTGTGTCCACAGAGATTCTACTCATGGTGACTGACAAGCAGTTATCCCAGTGTCAGAAGGTGAATGTGTTGATGTCTGCTTGAAGAGTGACTCCAGGACTGCCCTACCAAAGTTCACATCCAACCTGAAAGCCTGCACCAGGGAATAATGGAAGAATAATGGAATCTGTGAACCAAACTCCACATTGCTGCGCTGTATATTTCTGATATGGGGACATTCACCAGACAGGCCATGGAGACCGCCAGGGTAGAGGTGGAGTGAGCCCTAACTTGCCCAGGGTGTGTGGGTCTTTCCTGGGGTATAATAAAAGCCTTAATACAGTGAGAGGACCATTTAGATATTCTCTCGGACAGTGGTTTTCAAACTTTGTACTGGTGACCCCTTTCATACAGCAAGCCTCAGAGTGTGACCCCATCCCTTTATAAATTTAAAGTGTGTGTGTGTGTGGGGGGGTAATTTAATTTAATGGGAGCTTGGGGCTGTCAGCCCACAGAGCTGACAACTCATGACCCCCAAGTAACCATCTTGCAACCCCCAGTTTGAGAACCCCTACTCTAAGAAGATACTGGTTAACTGTAACCCTTTCAGCAAATGCCACAAAGCATCTACGTTTGTATCTGAATGGTTTGGTTCTGTCCAAATAAAAAGATAATGTTCTCACAACATTCAACATGTGGTGTTTTTCTCTCAGAGAGGGATGTTGTTTCAGGAAGAAAACTGGGAGATGAATAGACTAATTGATGTGAAATCTGAGACCACTTTAAGCAGAACCTTCAGGTAAGGCCTGGATTCTCTTTGTGGAAGAGTGTATATGGTGGATCTGCCCTGAAAGTCTGAATCTCTCCTATCCATCTAGCAGACACGATAGCCACCAGGAAGGCAGTTTTCATTGGAAGGTGGTAGAAACAGCATGTAGCCACAGGCTCAAATGGGGAATCCATCAGTCCTGTCAGCATCAAGGTGTGGTTCCATGATGGATGGATCTCTGGAAACATATTAATGAGCCCTTTGAGAAATTGCACCACCATTGGGTGTGAGAAAACAATGTATCCCCTAACAGGGGGTAACCAGTAGATACTGTTGCTAGATGCATCCAAGTCAAAATAAGAATCTAATTTGTTTAAAGGGAGTAAATATTCTAACATAGCATGTTACTGGTGAAAGTTGATATTACATTGCCAGAAGAGACTATCTTCAATTTGATCTAGGAGTTAATCTGGTTCAGGGTTTCCTACTGTGAATGAGAATGTCCTGCTTGAAGCTGAGCAGCTTCCCTCTTTAGGAGTCATCCTGCTAACATCCAGGTAGTCAGGTGCAGGGACATCATGTCCAGAGAAGGGATGTGCCCATTGTTTTGTGAGATCAAGTCTGGCAAGACTAGTTAGGTGACAGACCATTCAATGGAAAGGTTCACTAGCTCAGAGAACCAAAACTGCTTGGCCTATGCTGGAGACACGGTGGCCTATGCTGGGATAACAACCCCTCCCTCCCCCCGATTTAAAAAACATAATTTTTAAAATATAAATTAAATACAGATGTTTTTTGTTTGTTTGTGTTACAAATAAACCAATTGAAAATTAAATTTGAAATTGAAAATCTATGTTCAGGCCTAAATTTATTATAATCTATTAAAATAATCTAAATTAAATGCACAAAATAATATGTAGCAGTACATGTTTCCTGCCAAATTTTCCAGAAAGTCAAACCACTGAACTGGTGGAAGTCTCTGGCTAAAGACCTGGAATCAGAGTTGGCTGAAGTGCTAAATATTACCAAAATGTTTTGAGTTTAAAACTAAGGATGTATTATCTGGAGTCAGTGAATTGAACTGGTTATTGCTGGTCACCATGTCCTGCAAGGTTTTAGACTAATAGATCTCAACCTTACACCTAGTTTCTACAGCTTTTGACAGCCGTAGCCTTTTCCAGCACATTTAAGGTAACTTTACTCAATAAAAACAAAATACAATGATGTTTTTGTACATTTTTAATTGAATTTGAATTTCCATCCGAATACAGCTTGACACAAATTGCAAGCAAAAATGTAATCATCATCTAGTAAAAAGTTAAGCTACATAATTGCTTAAATAAATGCGTATGGATATAGAGTGACCTCCTGGTTAGTAAAAAGAAGGACCAAATTTAGTGTAATGGTTATATTTAGCTGCAAAACAACTATTTTAATAGTTATGAGCCAATGAGCATCAACTTATCTTTAGGAAAATAACTAAAAAGTACAAATGCAAAAGGAGATTAAAATCTATGATTTAAATAAAGGTTTCATACTTCCTGATTTAAATCATGAATAAAATTGGTGATTATATCATTTTTTATTTAAATCAACCCATCCTGACTAGTGGCAGCACAATAACACAACTAGTATCTTCTCTTAGTTTCCTCAGAGCTGTGGGTATTTTGGGAATACAAGGAAAAGCCAGAAGTCCATGGGAACCAAAAATAATCTGATATGAAGCTTTAGCTTGCACTTCCTTTGGAGCAATACATTTGGCAGTAAGAATCCTTGCAAACAGGTCCACCTGTGGAAACCACCATCTCCAAAGTCCTTCTGGATGTCTTCCGGTCTCGAGGGACAACTTGTGGTTCCCAGGCCTCTACTAACGTTCTAGAGGCTCTGGAGCTGCAGACCCACTGATGTAATGTGATGTTCAATGTACTAGTCCCAAGGTCTCCAGAGGAGAGGATCTAGTACTTTTGCCAGTTGATGGAGTGCACCACTGTGTATTGTCCATGAGGACATGAATCATCAGGCCTTTGAGTAGGGGTGGGAAAGCCTTGTATAAGAATCTGATAGGTTTGAGTTCCAAGACATTTATGTGGAGGGTGGTCTCCTGAGACAACCATCTCCTCAGAATCTTCAGCCATGCCATATGAGTCCCCCCCAAACTTTGAATGGAAGAGTCCATGGCCAATATCTTGGCTGGCTGTGCCAGTGAGAAGGACATTCCTTTGTATACCTGGACTGGATCAGTCCATCGGTTTAAGGAGGAGAGAACTCCGTGAGGTCTGTAACCAGTGGTCCATGGTGTGTCTTTTTTGCAGATATATAGATCTCAACAACCCTTGCAGAAGACATAAGTGAAGTCATGTGGCAAGTCCTCATCTGAGTGCTGAGGTGAGACCATAATTGATTGATTTAGTCTATTGTAGTAAGAAATCTATTGATGGAGATCAACATCAGGGGACAGGTGTGAAACAGAGGCCAACTGGTGCCAACTGCCAAAGAGGTCACTATTCTGTGTCAGCATCACCTATCAGGCCTGAAAAACTCACTACATGTAACACATTGCTTTCATAGTATTTACCTATAAAATAGGTCTGAGGTATCAAATGAAAGCTCATATCACACTGGTCATCATAAGCATTGCAAGATGTATGCAAGGTCAATGTGTAAGGAGTTATATGTACTTTCCAAAAATGTTTTAAACTGTGTCAACAGGCAGGGTTGGCCAGCTGCTTTTACCAAAGGGACATGGAATTACCAGCCTCAATCCATATGTAGATCAAGCATTGTAAAACAAACACAAAATAGGCCCAATTTACATGTGAAAGTTAATAGGAGAAACAGGTGGACAGGGTGGATGTGAAACAACTAGGAGTATGGGGAGACACCTTGGACCCAACACTTCAGGAGGAAAAGCACAGGGAATCATCCTGTGTCTGGGGGACAAAACCAGTAGACTTTAGGGAATAAGAGGATGGCACAAAGACCCTTCATTTATCCTGCGTTTGAGGGGGTAACCAGGCAGTGAAAACAGGATCTCAACCAACTGCAGTTTAAATGCTGCAAGAAAGGGCTTAGGTGAGAAATTGCTTTAGACAAGGTAAGCCTGTTAAACTTAAGTGTTAGTCTAGTAGAAGCATGTTATACTTCTGTTTTATTTGTGACCTATTGTTCTTATTACTGTCAGCTCACTATCTCTTAAATCTTTACTTTTGTTAATAAACTTATATTTGTTTTTACTACAAATAGATTACAGTGCTGTGTTATATTGGAACTGTCAGTTGACTCAAACAAGCTGGAGTGTGCATGTGTGTTTGTACACTATTCCCTTGAGGGGGAAAGAGAGAGAGAATGTGCATGCATACACTATTGCTTTGGAGGGAGGGAAGAGAGAGAGAGAGTGTGTATATACACACTATTCTCTTGGGAGTAGTGAACCTGTTCACTACTGTGAGTGCCCAGTGATAGGGGCTGGACAGTTAAGGGGGGGCACTTTCAGAGTGGCTCAGGATCTGGGTGCACCTATTGTTAACCTGCAAGGGAAAGTAGGGGCAGGCAGACTTCTGAGGTGAGTGCTTGAATGGCTGAAGGGCTGACCGTGTCAGGGAGCTCACATCCAGCTACCATAAGAAAGATTCCCTCACACTGGAGGAAGGGGAGTAACAAAGTGACTCGCAGTCCAGGGCACCCTGAGAAATGGTCACAAATTGCAAAAGAATTGGTTGCCTCTGAACTTCTGAGGTACCTCCTCCAACACTTCCAGTTGTATTGGGGAGTCTATTTCTTGCTTCATTAGATTCTCACGGGAGGGTCCCTGAAGAGGGTTATGGATGGAGGGGAAGGGATGGGAACAGCTTCAAACTGTATACAATAATCTCCCTTGATGATTTTGAGGACAACTGGTCCGAGGTTACCCCTGACCAGGCATCCTAGAAATGGGAGAGATGATTGCCAAAGGGAGAGAGTAATGGAAGAAGAGGTTGGTTCTATAAGACTCATAACTTGTGTTTCAAAATTGGTGTTGCCCCAGAGTCCAGGATGGAGAGGCAGTCAAGGAGGAAGCTGAGGCTTGTCTGCATTGGAAATGCTGTCTCTTTCTTGGGGGCTTCAAGACATGCTGTTGTGTATAGTGTTGAGTCTAGTGCCTACACCTATGTTGTCTCGGGAATTTCCTCTTGGGAGCCAGGACACACAGGCCCAGAGATTTCAGTGCAACCCTCAAGTCTTTTAAAGTATGCAAGACATTGTTGGTGCTTCTGTTAAAGAGTTTGTTACCCTCAAAGGGCAGTTCTTCTATAGTGACCTGGCCTCACATGGGATCCCTGAAGCTTGAACTAGTAGAATCTCTGCATGGCCAGTGCAGTGGCCACTGATCTGGACATCATGTTGGACATGTCAAAAGCCATTTGGAATTGGGGCTAGCAGGGACCCTGGGGATTTTTCACTTTTCTTTGCAACATGGGGCACTGATTGTCTGCTGATACTACCTCACCCAAATCATTCTCACACCTAATTAGTTCCCTGCCATTGCAAGGGTCTTGGGCACTGTCACCTGTTTTCTGCCTGTGGTACAAAACAATTTCAAGGTCCTAAAGACTGAAATGCTTTAGTCTAGCCCCAAGTTATTGAGCTCAATATAGGGGTAACTGGGTGAAAGTTAAAGGTCTGTGAATGCAGGTGGTCAGATTAGATCAGGGGTAGGCAACCTTTCAGAAGTGGTGTGCCGAGTCTTCATTTATTCACTTTAATTTAAGGTTTCGCATGCCGGTAATACATGTTAGCGTTTTTTAGAAGGTCTCTCTCTATAAGTCTATATTATATAACAAAACTATTGTTGTATGTAAAGTAAACAAGGTTTTAAAAATGTTTAAGAAGCTTCATTTAAAATTAAATTAAAATGCTGATTTTACGCCGCCAGCCTGCTCAGCCCGCTTCCAGCCTGGGGTTCTGTTCACCCAGGGAGTGAGACGACTCGAGGTCAGGGCAGAGGGCTGGGGTGTGTGTGGAGGTGCAGGGTAGAAGGCTGGGTGTTGGGGGGAGGTCAGGGCAGAGGGCTGGGGNTCAGGGCAGAAGGCTGGAGTGTGTGTGGAGATGCAGGGCAGAAGGCTGGGTGTTGGGGGCAACTCGAGGTCAGGGCAGAGGGCTGGGGGGTGCAGGGCAGAGAAATGGGGCTGTGGGGGTGCAGGGTAGAGGGATGGGTGTGTGTTGGGGTGGGAGGAGCAGGGCAGAAGGCTGGTTTTCTAGTATTAAGCAGAATGTGTCTAACTGCTTCTCAGCATTGCCCCTCCTCTTTGTCTAGCCACAAAGCATCTATGCAGTACGGTGCACACTGCTCAAAACCAGATGAACTACCTGGCCGTGATGTTGAGTGAGTAGGTTGGGAAGGTCGAGCCGATAAAGACAGAAGGTCAGAAATCAAAAGGGCCTAGACTATGCTGGTGCACTCAGAATCAGTCTGGCGTGATCCAATTTGAGCTTGAGGGATCAGAGTGGGAAAGCATGCATCATGTTCCCTTCACAATTCAGATGGAAGGTGTTGGTAAGAGACTCTGGGATTAGTCTTGCTTGAGAACAGAACTGATGACATTTCCTGTTGTCTTTTGTCGCAAACAAGTCTATAGAAGGGATGCCCTATTGCCAGAAAATGGACCTCAGTACACTGTTCTTTAGAGAACACCCATGTTTGATTGAAACAGACCTGTTGAGGTGATCAGCCACTTGGTTCTGAGAGCATGACAAATGAGCCGCTGTGGGCATATCTTCCTCGATGGAGAGATGACAAAACTTTATTGCTTCCTGAAAAAGCGGGTTGGAGCAGTCTTGTTCATGTAATACATTGCAGGGGTATTGTGAAGGAGAATATGAATCACTGTCCCCCAGATGTGGTCCCAAAAATCCAGAAGAGAAGGAGGGACCATTTGACTAAAGTTAGACTCAGAAAGTTTCCTCCTCTGTGATTTGTGTCCTTTTCTAGGGAAATCTTGCTGCCTCACAGGGTAGGAGGACTGACAGAAATATCACTGAGGACAATATTGCTGTTTCTGTTGGTTCTCAAAATGCCATCTCTTTGTGGCCTGTGTATAAATCCCCAATGAGCATAAGGTGATGTGGGAGTTCCCTGAAAGACTCTGTCAGCTCAAACTGTGTCATCAATTTTCTCTGAGAACAGCAGGTGACCATGAAATGGCAAGCCTTCAATGCATTGTTGGATCTCAGGAGCTACACTAGAGTTTTTTAACCACAAGATTCTTCTAATTGTTACAGCTGAGGCCATGAGCCTAGACAAAGCATCCACTATATCCAGGGCAGGTGTAACGAGGTTTTGGCCACTAAACAGCCTTTCATATCAAAGTCCTTGAACTCTTCCCTTGAGGATTCTGGCAACTTGTCCAAAAATTTGGACATAGGATTTTGTGAACTGGAATGCTATTTCAATAACAGAGCTTGCTGGTTTGAAATACAGATCTGCAAGAAGAAGTCGAATAGATCTTTCTCCTCATCAAATCTAACCTTTTAGATTCTTTCTTTAGGTGTAGATTTAT
Organism: Trachemys scripta elegans; assembly: GCF_013100865.1. Lineage (NCBI taxonomy): Eukaryota > Metazoa > Chordata > Testudines > Emydidae > Trachemys > Trachemys scripta. The sequence continues at coordinate 82,734,573 of NC_048306.1, forward strand.
ATCTTCCCTGTCTCACTCGCTCATTTGCTATTGTCACAACCAGGGAACTTGGAGCTGAACAAGAGAAAAAACATTGGAAGCCCTGCCTGGCACATGGTATTTTTTGTCAGTGGGCTTTTCTGTGGGTATTAATGAAGCCAGGGCATTCCATAGGAATTTAGCAGGCTCTAGTATTGTTTCATTTATAGGGAGTGAAACTCTCCAAGGAGGTGATGGCTGGAGGATATTCTACAATTTATTTGTGTTTTCCTATACGAACTGGGTCTGAACACCTAAGGCTGACACCATACATCTAGCAGATCCTAATATGACCTGAAATCTTCTGGTACTGGAGATGAGGACTAGAGTATTGCTGCGTCCATTGATGAGGAGGAAGATCTAGTTGGGACCAATGGAATGACTTGAGGAACGACATCTGATTGACCTAAAGATTCAGGATGCCCTATTGCAGAGGAAGCCCCCTCTGCTGGTCGCTGCAGGACTGGTGATTCCAATGGGAATCCTACTGGAGGTACAGGTAATTCTGCCCTAGAGTGAGCAGACGACTGGGACTTTGTTGAAGGAGGACTTCCCAGGGATTCCACAGAGGCCACTGCAGATAAGGATATGGCATCGGCAGCCAGAAAGAACTAGGCCAGGGTCCCCTGTCTCTACTGCAGGAATGGTACTGATCCCCGTACTGACTATGATTCCTGCTGTGTTTCGATGATCTTCGAGAGCAAGAGCGAGATGGGGAAGGGGAGGGAGATGCCTCTGAGCTCAACGGTGAGGATCTCTTCAAATAGCTTCATAGTGGCAGTGGGGCCACTCCTGATGGGACTATCGTGTCCAGTGTCATCCACGGCTAAACCCAGTGGTGCCATCGGTACCAAAGGAACAGTTGACAGTACTGGTACGTACCTTGACCATATACTGGGTCCTGAAAGAGGCATGGATACTGAAAATGAAGCTGGTCCTGTCCCAGCAGATACAGAGAGTGCCGGTAACAAAGTGAGCACTGGTAACAAAGATTCTATGCATGTCAATGATGCCCTCGGTGAAAGAAAATTAATGTTTTTCATTTGAGGACATGCAAATATTATCAAGTTACAAGTTTGCAATTTACTTAATTAAAGTAGGTTTTAAGTCAGAAAATATTAATATATTTTGATTTTTTTTAAATGACCAATTCTTAGAGATAAACTTTTCAAACTTCATTCATTGACCTATTGTTATAATTTTATTTGACAACTTTTGTAGCAGATATCTTCTCTGAAATACATTTTGGAACAGGACCCATAGGCAAACCTAGAATCGGTACTTGCCAACCAAAAGCCTACAGTTTTCAGATACGATAGGCTTTCAAAGAAGGCTTGCTTCTCAAAGAATACTACCTGATCTAACTTCCGGTGAAGTCAACAGAAAAATTCCCTTTGATTTTAATGGAAGTTGAGTCAAGCCCTAATATCTTGATCTGAGCAACTACCGCCAGATTTAGAGGAAGGCACTAGAATATATTATATGTAGCTGAAATTAAACATTTAAAACCAAGCTTTAAGAAAATAAATTAACTTACCTTGCTGTGCTAAAGTGGATCTTAGCATCCCACTTTTAGACCAGATTTTTATTTGTCCATCTTCACCAACTGTAAACAACAGACAGTCGTCACATTTCTTTCAAAATTAAAAAAAATTAAAATATATGACATTTTAAAATTTAGGTACACTTAGGGTTAGTTCTATTTATTTATTCATTAATTTATTTGATAATTAGAAAGAATGTGTCTTATGGAAAACATATTTAAACTGCTTTCTTGCTGCTGTCATCGCAGCTTCTCCTCCACCCAGAGTCCTGTGGTTATCTTGCCTGACAATGCTTTCTGGGAAGGGAGAGCCAATAATTACCCAACTCTCCCCTAGCTCCACATCCCCTATTCATCATTACTAGTACTTTTGTTTACAGTTCAATAACCCACACCTGATATCCTTAAGTTGTTGTAGATTGAAAGAGAGTAGTATCAGGCCTTAGAGGTTAAACTGGTGATTTATACTTGGTGAATGGTGAAATTTGAGAATAAAGTTTGTAGGAACTCTCAACTCTAAAAAGCTTGATTTCCATAATTAAATTGCACATTCCCAAAAACCCTAAAGCAGCAGGAGGAAATGCAGCAGGCTCTGCAGAACGTCCAGCTGTCCCACCAGACTGAGAAACTGACCTTCCTGACCTGGCAGGCGGAACAGCAACGCAGCCTGCAGGACTTCATCAGGGAGCAGACCAACGCACAAGCACAGCTCCTACAGCGGGTGGTGAGTCCTGCAACGGGCGAAGGCACCCGACCCCTGAGCTGGGGACTGTGTAAAATGAGCCCGGCGGATGACCCGGATGCGTTCCTGGGGACATTTGAGCGGGTAGCCATGGGCACCGGGTGGGAGAAGACAACCGGGGCTCTCTGGCTCGTGTCGTACTTGGTGGGAGAGGCGTTAACTCGAATTACCCCTGCACCCGTCCACACAACGAAGCTATTTATTTCGACATAGAGGTCTCTTTAAATCGATTTCTGTACTCCTCCCTGACGAGGGGAGTAGCGCTAAATTCGACATGGCCATGTCGAATTAGGGTTAGTGTGGACGGAATTCGACGCTAATAGCTCTGGGAGCTATCCCATAGTGCACCACTCTGTTGACGCTCTGGAAGCAGTCTGAGCTCGGATGCTCTGACCAGCCACACAGGAAAAGCCCCAGGAAAATTTGAATTCCTTTTCTTGTCTGGCCAGTTTGAATCTCATTTCCTGTTTGGACATTGTGGCGAGCTCAGCAGCACTGGCAACGATGCAGAGCTCTCCAGCAGAGGTGACCATGCAATTGCAGAATAGAAAAAGGGCCCCAGCATGGACTGATCAGGAAGTCTTGGATCTGATCGCTGTGTGAGGCAATGAGTCCGTGCTTTTGGAGCTCTGATTGAAAAGACGGAATGAGAAGATCTACGAGAATATCTCAAAAGCCATGATGGAGAGAGGATACAGCCGGGATGCAACGCAGTGCCACGTGAAAATCAAGGAGCTGAGACAAGCGTACCAGAAGACCAAAGAGTCAAACGGACACTCCGGATCCCAGCCCCAGACATGCCGTTTCTATGAGGCACTGCATTCCATTCTAGGTGCGGTTGCCACCACTACCCCACCACTGTCGTGGACTCTGACAATGGGGTATTGTCGATGGCCGCTTCCTCGGAGACTTTCGCAAACGGGGAAGATGAGGAGGAGGACGAGGCAGTCGACAGCGCTTTCAACGCTGATTTCCCCGACAGCCAGGATCTCTTCATCACCCTCACGGAGATCCCCTACCAACCCTCCCAAGGATGAATCAGGGGAAGGATCAGTAGGTAAGTGTTTTAAACATTTATTTTGAATAGAATAGGCATAGTATGTTAGCAATAGGCTTTTAATGATTAGTTTGCCCTAGGCGCTTAACTTTTTAGTCCTTGCCAGTGCAGCTACTGGAAAAGTCTGTTAACATGTCTGGGGATAGAGCAGAAATCCTCCTGGGACATCTCCACGAAGCTCTCCTGGAGGTAATGTGAAAGCCTTTGCATCAGGTTCCTGGGGAGAGCGGCCTTATTGCCTCCTCCATGGTAGGAAACTTTTCCGCGCCAGGCTAGCAGCAAATACTCCGGTATCATTGCCTGGCAAAGCATGGCGGCATATGGCCCTGGTGTTTGCTGGCATTCACGCAGCATGCGGTCTTTCTCTGTCTCGGTAATCCTCATCAGAGTGATATCACTCATGGTGACCTGCTTTGAATTAGGGGAATTTTAGTATGGGGACTGATTGCCTGTTCCTTTAAATAACTGTAACCGGCGGTTTACAGCCACGCGGTGGGGGCGGGGAGGCGAACCGTTCATGCTGAGCGGTTCGCTGGCAGCGTGCAGGGATCTTTCCCGGGGACAGCCGCGACGGGGTTGGAACAGGGGCAGAGTTCATGCTGGCTGGATCGCCGGCAGCAGGAATTGGCCAATGCTAGGAGCATTGCTTGGAACGTGAAAGGAGGGCACTGCTGTAAATTAAGCTTTAAGCAGCCAAAAGTCTACTGCTTACCATGGCCGCCTGCTAGCAGAATTCCGTTGTCCGGCCCCGCTTGTGTGATCTGTACAGCAAGACCCCAGGCACTCAATGTGAAGACAGACAATTCAACCTTGTACTGAGTGCACATGTGATAGGTACGGTGCATGGTCTTGTTCACAGAGAAATACTATATTCATTGTTTGCAAAAAATGTATCTTTTTGAGGAATTCACTCCCTTTTTCCCATCCCACAGCTGCAAGTGTCTCCTGAGCTATCCCGGCATTCCCCTCCCAGAGGCTGGCGCAGATCAGAAAGAAAAGGACACGGGATGAGATGCTCTCAGAACTTATGGTCTGTTCCCGAGCCAAGGCGGCACAGCAAACCCAGTGGAGGGAGAACATGTCGCAATACCAGCGATCACACAGCGAACGGGAGGACAGGTGGCGGCAGGAAGACCAGCAGGTGACTCAAACGCTGCTTGGACTAATGAGGGAGGAAACGGACACGCTCCAGTGCCTTGTAGATGTTCTGCAGGACCGGAGGCAGGAAGACAGAGCCCCGCTGCATTGTATCGCTAGCCACCCTCCCCCGCCACAAAGTCCCATCTCCCCCCCCCACCCAAAGTCCCAAGAAGGAGGGGCGGCAGGGGCCGTTAAAACAGTCAGTCCACCCCTGCAGACTGCTCAAGTAACAGAAGGCTCTCATTCCCAAAGATTTGATACGTCCTTTCCTTCCCTCCAAATGCACGTCACCCAAGCCCCCATCCCAGTTTCATCCCCTAACTGTGTAGTTCTTAATAAAAATACGTTTCTGTTAATTACTGTTTCCATCATGTTCTTTTAAAGGACAGTGTGTTTGAAGGGGGGGAAGGGGGTTGGTAATTGGAGAGGACAGTCACCTTTACCAGGGTACAGACATGGGGGCAGGTTCAGCAGAAGTTCACACACACATTGCAGTCATTAGGCACACTGGTCAGTCTGGGAGGTGGTTTTCATGTCCGGGGGGGGGGACGGGGAGGGGCTATATGAGTTTGTGGTGGGAGAGGGCGGTTACAGATCTTATGCAGCGGTCCTTAGCCTGGATGACAGAGCCACGCAGCAGGGGATCTGTAACCGCCCTCCCCCGCCACAAAGTCACATAGCCCCCACACACAGAGTCCTGAAAAGGAGGGGTGGCAGGCTCCGTTGAAACAACCAGTCCACCACTGCGGACCGCTCTAGGAGCAGGAGCCTGTCATTCTTCGAGTTTAGAAGCGTCCTTTCCATCACTACACCCGCTCCCCATCACAGTCTGCATCCCAGTTTCAACACTTTACCGCAAAATCCTTAATAAAGAAAACTGTGTTAATGAACAAAGTTTCATTTATTTTATTTCTAAAGGTGTGTTGGAAGGGGGATGCACAGCACGTCCCGCTGGGCTCTTCTAATCGCCCGGCTGTCTGGCTGGGCGTAATCAGCAGCCAGGCGATTTGCCTCAACCTCCCACCCCGCCATAAACGTCTCCCCCTTGCTCTCACAGAGACTGTGGAGCACACAGCAAGCTGCAATAACAATGGGGATACTGGTTTCGCTGAGATCAGAGCGAGTCATGAAGCTTCTCCATCTCCCCTTCAGACGTCCAAAAGCACACTCCACCACCATTCTGCACTTGCTCAGCTGGTAGTTGAAGAGTTCTTTTTCACTGTCCAGGGCGCCTGTATAGGGCTTCATGAGCCAGGGCATTAGCGGGTAGGCTGGGTCCCCGAGGATCACTATAGGCATCTCCACATCCCCAACAGTTATTTTGTGGTCCGGGAAGTAAATACCTTCCTGCAGCCGTCTAAACAGACTAGAGTTCCTGAAAACACGAGCGTCATGAACCTTGCCCGGCCATCCGACGTTGATGTTGGTACAACGTCCCCTATGGTCCACCAGTGCTTGCAGCACCATTGAAAAGTAGCCCATTCGGTTAATGTACTGACTGGTCTGGTGGTCCGGTCCCAGGATAGGGATGTGAGTTCCATCTATAGCCCCACCGCAGTTTGGGAATCCCATCGCAGCAAAGCCATCTATGATCACCTGCACGTTTCCAAGGGTCACTACCTTTGAGAGCAGTAGCTCAACGATTGCGTTGGCTACTTGCATCACAGCAACCCCCATGGTAGATTTGCCCACTCCAAATTGAGTCGCGACTGACCGGTAGCTGTCTGGAGTTTCAAGCTTCCAGAGGGCTCTGGCCACTCGCTTCTGGACAGTCAGGGCTGCTCGCATCCGGGTGTCCTTGCGCTTCAGGGCAAGAGACAGCAACTCACAAAGTTCCAGGAATGTTCCCTTACGCATCCGAAAGTTTCGCAGCCACTATGATTCATCCCAGACCTGCAGCACTATGCGGTTCCACCAGTCCGTGCTTGTTTCCCGGGCCCAGAATCGCTGTTCCACAGCATCAACATGACCCATTGCCACCATGATGTCCACAGCACGGGGTCCCGTGCTTTGTGAGAGGTCTGTGCCCCTCTCAGACTTAATGTCCTCACCGCGCTGCCGTAGCCTGCTCTCCCGATTTCTCAGCATCTGCCTCTGAAAAAGGTGGATGATAAGGCGCGAGGTGTTGACAACGGCCATAACTGCAGCGATGATCGTAGCGGGCTCCATGCTCGCAGTGCTGTGGTGTCCGTGCTGTCAATCACCAGAAAAGTGCGCAAACTGATTGCCCGACGGCGCTTTCACGGAGGGAGGGCGGGAGTGAGGGTTGAATGACGACAGTTACCCAAAACCACCCTCGACACATTTTTTGCCCCAGCAGGCATTGGGGGCTCGACCCAGAATTCCAATAGGCAGCGGGGACTGCTGGAACTGTGGAATAGCTACCCACAGTGCACCGCTTCCAATGTTGACGCTTGCCCCGTTAGTGTGGACTCACAAAGTCTAATTACTGTCCTTAGTGTGGATACACACGTTCGTCTTTGTAATATCGGTTCCACAAATTCGCTTTAAGTAAAATCGAACTACTCTCGTAGTGTAGACATACCCTAAGATATGTAAATAGTAGGTGGTAGGGATAGGCACGAACAATAAAAGACACTGGTGCATGTACTTTGGAGCAGTCTCCGACTGAGTTTGTGGAGGGACCGGGAGCAGGCACCGCTACACTTATGTTTCTAAAAACCAGAGAGATTCATTTATGTTTCTAAAAACCAGAGAGATTCAATGTGAGTGGAGTCCAAGATTTGAAAAATGCCAGTCCCAAAAAGTGAAAAGTCTCAAAAAGCTGAGCAACTCAAGATGGGTTTAAAGTGGAAACACTTAGGCAATCTTTACTACAGTGGTCACTAATGTATGCATGTGCGTGCCCACACATTAAATGTTTAATATATAACATAGTAACTACCTAGAATGTAAGCCAGCCAATGATAGTGCTGCTTATCTAATTTCATAAGTAAAAAATAATTAAACAAAAAAGTATAAAAGTATAAACAAATTACATTAAACATTTGAAAATTAACATATTTTACATTTTCAATAATTTCTTCTGATTGCCTTATGCATACAAAAATACAATCAGAATTCATTCTTTTTAACTGGTATTGATGAGTTATCACTGCATAACTATCCATTAACCATAAGAACATTACCTTAACTGTAAATCACTGTTCTTATTTTTAAATGTATTAATTGATTCAGTTAAATTCATTAAATTCAACAATGTAGTGTCCCCATTCTTGAATTACTGCTCTTTTTCTTATGCATTTAATGCTGGGTCTCCTGTTTGTAGACTCATAGATTCAGTTTTATCTATCCAAATTTGGTGCAACTGCAATTAAGTTTATGAAATTTCAATCTGCAGCTTCTAAATAAATGTCAAGGATTCACCTCAAAGTTGCCTCTATACAAATTCAACCGGATTTATCCCTCAGAGGAAGTAGTTACTTGTATTCCATAAACTGAATTGTTTAATAACTTAAGTGCTTGTTCATAAGGCAATTCAGTGCGTAGCAAGCTGTGAATCTACAGTACACCAGCCTCCCGCACACTAAGTGGATGTGTGGACCCCGACACCACAAAAATAGGAGTAAATCAAAGTGCACTATCTATGGCACTTTTTGTGCATGGCTGCAGGGTCCACACAACCACTTAGTGTGTGGCAGGCTAGTGTGCTGTAGATTTATGCCCTGGCTTGACACTCACTAAGTGGCCCCGTAAACAAGCCCCTGCTCCTAATACATAAGTGGTATACCATTCCCTTCTTTTGAAGCTATTTAGCATATTAACCTCATATCTTTAAATTATGGTCTCCTGCAAAGGACTTTTTGTTATTTTAGTTTCCATCTTTAATTCTTTAAGGAAAAACTCTTACCTGTAACCAATGCTGTTCCTTCATAATTCCATCTTCCTGCAAGTACAGCTCCACAGTGAGCCTCTACACTTTTTTCCACTCTTCCTGTCTTTGAAATCAAATGGAACTTGCCTAAACAAAGTTAAGTTAGAAAATTAGATATCTTATTTCTGCATGGTGCCCATTACCATAGCATCTTGTTCTCCAAAGTTTTAAAAATTGACTAAAATGAAAATACTGTTTATATATGATGTTTAAACCCTATTATTTCATAGGAACATAGGAATTCCAATCTAGTCTAGTATCTTGTCTCCAATTGGCCCAGGCACCTCAGATGAAAGCACAAGAAACCTCCCAGGCCCTAATTGCTAGATTAGTTTAAAAACATAAGCATGAGGTTTACTATATCTTAAAAATTTAGGTGAGCATTTACTATAACTCTGAATATTCTTGATATTCACATATGTCTAATCCCTTTTTGAATCTTGCTAGCTTTTTGTGAAAAAGTATTTCCTTTCATCAGTTTTGAAATTGCCACCTTTTAATTTAATATAATGTCCCTTTGTTCTTGAGTTGAGACAGGGAGAATAGAAGCTCACAATCTACCTTCTCTAGACATTCATTATTTTATCTTGTCCCCATTTTCTCCTTTTTAAGATAAACAATCCCAGCTAGCAAGGTTTATCAGATTAATTGTTAAAGACCCCTACATGAGGGCATTAGAGTGTTATAATTTTAAAGGCTCTTATGCCACAATTCACCTGACAATCCACTAACAATACTATATCTTTCACAAATTCCAGCAGTACAGCATAACATATATTTCTAGCATTAGGAAGCAACAAGACACCAGACTTTAAGACTATCCCTGGTCAAGGACTGACTTCAGTAAGCATAATTTTTTGTGGGATTTTTTTTTAAGTAAATAGCAGTAGAAACTGTTGGACAGCTTCTCAAAGGTTTGAAATATTAAATATAGTGCCAGCAGAAATGGATTAGTGGGCAGAGTTCAAATGAGGTGGTCAAAGGAGGAAAATAAATGCAATTCATTGCATGCTTGTATACAAAAAGGAATTTATTCTTTGGATAGCTTGATCACATGAGTATGTATATGCAATCTCACAGATACAAATGTTTACCTAGTTAACTGTGAACTGCCTAGAAGGCAATACACATGTGAAGACATCTGATAACATCATGGTAACCACAACAGCAAAGTTTAAGTGGTTTGTGTTATAACAAGCCTGAAATGTGTTTAATCATATTCACAGCTTTCTCATGCTTTATTTTACATATTGGACTGGACAAACATTTTCAGTCTTTAAATAACTCAGTAACAAAGACAAAAAAATAACTGAAAACACTTTAAAAAACAGAGGGTTTTCTGGTAGATCTTTCAGAGATCAAACAGGAACCAAGTGCTGTTGATCTCCATAATATTATACAAAGCCTCTATTTGAACATAGGCATTGAAAATGCTGTTAGAAAATGACAAAATCATATATAAAACATCCATCAGGTCTTCTGTGTTCATTTTTTCCTTAGAATTATAGACATTAGAAAAGAAAAGGACCTATTAAGCCAGTGGTTCTCAAAGCCGATCCGCCGCTTGTTCAGGAAAAGCCGCTGGCGGGCCGGGCTGGTTTGTTTACCTGCTGCATCCGCAGGTTCGGCCGATCGCGGATCCCACTGGCCGCGGTTTGCCACTCCAGGGGCCTGCGGGCCGAGGGATGTGCTGGCCGCCTTTCCCACAGCACCCATTGGCCTGGAGCGGCAAACCGTGGCCAGGGGGAGCTGCAATCCGCCGAACCTGCGGACATGGCAGGTAAACAAACCGGCCCTTTCCACCAGGGGCTTTCCCTGAACAAGCAGCAGATCAGATTTGAGAACCACTGTATTAAGCCATCCAGCATACTCCCTGCCTGGCTATTTCTTACTGTATATTCTCAAGTGATTTTTCCAATCCAGTGTTAAAAATCCACTTTCCCTACAAGTCAGATGATTTGATAGTAAAAGGACAGATTTCCCACAAATATTAAAGGAAATTATGCAGAAATGTGAAAATCCAAACGAATACATAGACTGGATGAGCAGCCTTACAATACACAGATAGTGGTTTCATGGAGACAATCACTCCCATATGACCAGCAGTAGCAACAGTTTCAGCAGCAGCAGCCCAACTAGACCAAGGCCTGGTCTACACTGGAGGGGAGGGGCGGGAGAAATTGATCTAAGTTCCGCAACTTCAGCTACATGTCTTCACTGCGTCGACTGCTGCCGCTCCCCCATCAACTCTGCCTGCGCCTCTCGCAGCACTGGAGTACAGGAGTCGATGGGAGAGCGCTTGGGAGTCGATTTATCGCGTCTAGACTAGACGCGATAAATCAATCCCTGCTGGATCGATCGCTGCCCAGCGATCCGGTGGGTAGTGTAGACATAATCCAAGTGTTCACAGGTAATATTATTGGAGATAAGCATCAACAGGTTAAGTGTAAATGAAACATTATTACACAAGCTACTACAATACCCACAAAATAAATCTTGAAACGCCCATAAACATACAATCCAGAAATTGTTTGGTCATGGTGAAGCACTGGATGTGCAAGGTACATACAGTAAATTACAGTCACAACAAGAATACAAAGTATTTAAAACGCTTCATTGTAAATACAGCAACACTGTATTGATTTCATTATCTTGGTAATGACAGTGGGAAGCTTCCAGATCTAGTATTACTAACACCTGCTAATCCAGATGGCCTACACTTCTAAAGTAAGAATGCAATGATGTATTTAATCTTGCATTCCTCAGGTAACTCCCTAATGTAAAATGAATATCACTATAGATCCTATAGTACATTATCCACAAAAAAATCACAGCTGCACTGCAAGATCAATTAGTTAAAGAGATTTTGAGGATGGAAAACTTAACACTAATTGTCAAGGGAAAGTATCAGAGGGGTAGCCGTGTTAGTCTGTAGCCACAAAAACAACAAGGAGTCTGGTGGCACCTTAAAGATTAACAGATTTATTTGGGCATAAGCTTTCGTGGGTAAAAACCCACTTCTTCAGATGCATGGAGTGAAAATTACAGATACAGTCATAGATATACTGGCACATGAATGGCACAGACTTCAAAGAGAAACTGCAGAGCTACAATTCATTTGCAAACTTAAAACCATTAACTTGGGTTTGAACAGGGACTGGGAGTGGCTGGCTCACTACAAAAGCAATTTTCCCTCTCTTGGTTTTGACACCTCTTCATCAATTATTGAGAGTGGACCACATCCACCCTGACTGAATTGGCCTTGTCAACACTGGTTCTCCACTTGTCAGGTAACTCCCTTTTCTTCATGTGCCAATATATATTTATGCCTGTATCTGTGCCACCAGACTCCTCGTTGTTTTTGTCAAGGGAAATTATCTTATGAAGATAAGTAAACTCCATCGTAGTACAGGCGGAAATCATGCACAGAATTGAAAATTTGCCTTAATCAGTGATACCTGAACAATGTAAACAAGTGAAAGCATAAAAAGATGCTGATGTAGGACTTGATCAAGCACCATTCAGGTCAATGGGAGTTTTTCAATTGACCTGGGAGCAGCATCAAATCTGTAAGGTTTGGAATGTCCTGAACAACAGAAAAAACTGGACAATTAAGGTTAATTGCCAGCCATATTTCATACTCTAAAAGAAAGATAAGTTCACCTACTTACCCTTTTCTATTCATTCTGTCCAAGAAATGTTGCAAAAGAGTGGATAAAACATGTGTTTTGTGTAATTGCAAATTGAGGGGAATATATTAGTGTTTGGAGTTACTGACAAGGAGCATGATGCCAATAAATATACTATGCTCCTCTTCCAGATGGCTCCATGGGCAACCTACAGTTTAAGTTAAAGGATATATATTCTATTACCAATACACTGAGTCTGCAAGTTTTCAGCCTATATTAATGCATTAAATATTTTGTGTTACAGGAAAAACATTTGAGAAGTTTTTTTAAACTTGCAGCTTGATTTTAAGGCAGTTAAATTTATTGCCAGGTAGTGGGACTGTGACAATTGTGAAATACAGTTCTTTATTGGAATTCAAGTAATGAACTATTACTTTTGATTTTTGCTAGCTCAAAGTGGGATTTTTATACATTTAATATCAATCTGTATTTCTTTTTATTATTATGAGATTCTAATGGGACCAAATTTTATGTGTTTTGTAATCAAAATACCAAGATCAATATACAGACTTTAACCATGGAATATACAGTTTATTGTATATAATTGTTTGGTATCTTAGACAATAATCACAACCATCAACTAAAAATTTTATATTTTAAGTCATCCTTTACATTTAAAGGAAAGCCACTGACTGAATTATAAATCAAAAAATTTTGGGAGACAGATACAGATGAGTACAATTGTACTTAGTGAAATAGAATCTACTCCAAAAAATGCAGTTTGAAACAAAGATTGTTAATTGAACTAGAAACTAGTTGTTCAGCAACAGTTGGATGACACGAGAATTTAAAAAATAGTTTTCAAAGAAATGACTAATAAGTCTCCTAGAAACAGATATATGTCTAAATGCACCATTTTATATCAGTCTTACCTCTGTATGTAAAGTCACCATTGAAGAAAGTTGCTGAGGTGATAATTCCCAGGATTGTATGAAAATTACTTTTAAAGACTCTGAAGCTGGCTTTTCTCCCAGTTATGTGCCCGTGCTTTGCAGGGGGGGGAGAAAAGAGGGGGAAAAAAGGACCTCTCTGGTGTGAAGCAAAGGCTCCAGGTATTTGGGCTGTCTAATGCTGTGCTATATCCAGCCAAGCCAAAGATGGAATGTGCTGCTCCAACATTTTCCCATTGTGGAAGAAAGCTTGGTTGTTTGCACACCATAAACTCATTAAAGCAGCATGGACAGAGAGATCTTGGTAAGAAAAGATCAAATCTTTTTAAACAATTTTGTTTCCACTTTGAATTCCAGGCTTTCCCTTTGCAAACATTCATATGCTAATACTTTGACTATTAGCCTGCTGAAGGAGGGGTTTTGTGCATCTATTTCTAACTCGTGGTTAACTAGATCATAATTATTATTTCATGTTTGTAGAACTTGAAACACCTCACCAATATAATTTTACCCCTATTAAAATCTAGAAAGTAATGGGGTTGATTAGAGTTAATCTTAAGAGAAAGCTACCAACCGCTGTGCTGTCGTAGACCATATTAAAATATTTTTGTTTATCTAAAAGGAGTACACTGTGCCGGTGCCTAGGAATAGAGAAGAACAGCATTTTTAGGGGAACATAACAAAATCAATGACTTGTCATATATAGACTTAAGGAAATTAATTAGTTAAGAAACTGAGTAATAGGATCCATGATCAAACCAATACAGATTCACAGTAAGTCCAGTGATCAATCTAAGGCTTGGTCTACACTACCCCCCTAATTCGAACTAAGGTACGCAACTTCAGCTACGTGAATAACGTAGCTGAAGTTCGAAGTACCTTAGTTCGAATTAGTTCGAACTTACCTTGGTCCACACGCGGCAGGCAGGCTCCCCCGTCGACTCCGCGGTACTCCTCTCGGCGAGCTGGAGTACCGCAGTCGACGGCGAGCACTTCCGGGTTCGACTTATCACGTCCAGACTAGACGCGATAAGTCGAACCCAGAAGTTCGATTTCCAGCCGTCGAACTACCGGGTAAGTGTAGCCAAGGCCTAATAAACATAAGTTTGACTCAGATCACACAGCTCACAATAAATTCCATGGGAGCTGCCCATAAACATCTAAAGGGAAGATTTAGCCCTACAGGACTGTCTATACTACGACTATGATTTTTGTAACTGATTTTAAACACATGGTGCCGTTTACATCTGTACATCAGCTATTCTGCCATCGTAAATGTGTTTTTGCATTCACACCTGCTACTCTAGGGAAATCAGGGATTTTTCCTACGGGATTACTGGAGTTTCACTTCTACTCACACCTAGTTCCCTTAAGTCTCAAAATCTCCCAGAATCCACTGCCAGAGACCACGCTGGCTTAACCAGAAGATCTTCAATGATCTAAAATTAAAAAATTAGTCCTATAAAATGTGGAAACTCGGTCAAATTACAAAGGATGAATATAAACAATTAACACAAGTATGTAGGGACAAAATTAGAAAAGCCAAGGCACAAAACGAGATCAAACTAGTTAGGGACAAAAAAGGAAACAAGAAAACATTCTACAAATACATTAGAAGCAAGAGGAAGACCAAGGACAGAGTAGACCCGTTACTCAATGAGGGGGGAAAGACAATAACAGAAAATATGGAAATGGCAGAGATGCTTAATGACTTGTTTCAGTTTTCACCAACAAGGTTGGTGGCGATTGAACATCTAACAGTGAATGCCAGTGAAAATGAGGTAGGATCAGTCTCTAAAATAGGGAAAGAACAAATCAAAAATTACTTAGATGAATTAGATGTCTTCAAATCACCAGGGCTGATTAAATGAATCCTAGAATACTCAAGGAGCTGACTGAGGAGATGTCTGAGCCATTAGCATTTATCTTTGAAGAGTCATGGAAGACGGGAGACATTCCAGAAGACTGGAAAAGGGCAAATACAGTGCCCATCTATAAAAAGGGAAATAACTACAATCCGGGGAATTACAGATCAGTCAGCTTAACTTCTGTACGTGGAAAGATAATGGAGCAAATAATTAAGCAATCAATTTGCAAACACCTAGAAGATAATAAGGTGATAAATAACAGTCAACATGGATTTGTCTGTCAAACCAACCTGATAGCTTTCTTTTACAGGGTAACAAGCCTTGTGGATAGGGGGAAGTGGTAAATGAGGTATATCTTGACTTTAGTAAGGCTTTTGATACTGACCTTTTCATAAGCAAACTAGGGAAATACCACCTAGATGGAGCTACTATAAGGCGGGTGCGTAACTGGTTGGAAAATCGTTCCCAGAGAGCGGTTATCAGTGGTTCACAGTCATGCTGGAAGGGCATAACAAGTGGGGTTCCACAGAGATTGGTTCTGGGTCCGGTTCTGTTTAATATCTTCATCAATTATTTAGATAATGGCATAGAGAGTACACTTATAAAGTTTGTGGACGATCCCATGCTGAGAGGAGCTGCAAGTGCTTTGGAGGATAGGATTAAAATTCAAAATGATCTGGAGAAACTGCAGAAATGGTCTGAAGTAAATAGGATAAAATTCAATATGGACAAATGCAAAGTATTCCACCTAGGAAGGAACAATCAGTTGCACACATACAAAATGGGAAATGAGTGCTTAGGAAGGAATACTGCAGAAAGGTATCTGGGGGTCATAGTGGACCACAAGCTAAATATGAGTCAACAGTGTAACGCTGGTGCAAAAAAAGCAAACATCATTCTGGGATGTATTAGCAGGAGTATTGAAGGCAAGACACGAGAAGCGGAGGTTACTCACCTGTGCAGTAACTGACGTTTTTCGAGATGAGTGTTCCTGTGGGTGCTCCACTGTAGTTGTTGGTGCACCCCTGTGCTGTTGTTTGGAGATTTTTACAGCAGTACCTATATCGGCCGCACATGCACGGAGCCTGCCTCACATACCAGTCTTGTCTTAATAGTGCGCATGCGCGGCCGAACTCCTCAGTTTCTTCTCTACAACGGAGGCTGCCCCAGCTCTGAAGTAGAGGGGAGGAGGTTGGGGGTGGAGCACCCACAGGGACACTCATCTCAAAGAACGTCAGTTACTGCACAGGTGAATAACCTCCTCTTCTTCTTCCCTGTGGGTGCTCCACTGTAGGTGACTGAAAAGCAGTATCTCTCAAGGAGGTAGGGACTTCAGATCTGGACGGAATGCAGTAGATAGAACAGCTCTGCCCACACATGTATCGGTGATGAGTCCCTGTGTAAGAGGATAATGTTTTGAAAACGTATTTTCAAAATCCCAAATGGCAGTTCTGGAAATGTCCTTAAGGGAGACATTATGTAGAAAGGGCACTGAGGCCACCATGGATCTGGTGGAGTGAATCCTGATAGAAGTCGTTGATAACAGAGACAAATGCAACTCGAGATCCAGTTGGAAAGTCTGTGGTTAGAGATAAATGAGCCATTAGCGCGTTCTGCAATGGGAACAAATAGTTTGTTGGAATGCCTAAAGGTTTTAGTCCTGTCGAAGTAAAAGGACAAAGCTATGCGAACGTCTAAAGTGTGCATCGTAGATTCAAAGGAATTCGCATGTGGTTTTGGAAAAGGTAGGGAGATGGATAGGCTCATTGATGTGGAAAGATGAGTGCGCCTTCGGTAGAATTTCCGGGAGTAAGTGTAGGGTGACTTTGTCCTTAAAAAATACGGTGTATGGCGGATCTGCCACGAGTGCTGCAATTTCTCCTGTGCGTCTCGTAGAGGCAATTGCTACCAGAAATGCAGTTTTCATAGAGAGATGTAGGGGGGAACATGTGGCCAATGGTTCAAATGGTTTTTGGGTTAGGCATGTTAAGACTAAGGGAAGGTCCCAAGGTGGATTAGGCGGTTTGATGTCTAGGTATAGGGTTTGGGGTCCCTTAAGGAATCACTTAATAATGGGGTGAGCAAAGATAGTCCTATCGTTGATGGCATCATGGAACATTGTAATTGCGGCCAAGTGGACTTAGATGGGACTCAGGGAGAGTCCAGGAAGTTTAGTCTCTAACAGATAATCGAGGATTAGTGGGAGAGGAAAAAAGGAGCGGTTTCTGTGACAGCCCACCAGTGTGTAAATCTTGTCCAGTTATGAAGGCAGGTGGTGCATGTAGAATTTGTTGTGCTATGAAGGAGTATATTTTGAACCTGCTTCAAGCAAGTTCGCTTGGCATGAGAGAACCATGAAGGAGCCAAACCTTGAGGTGTAACATGGTTAAATTGGGGAGGAATAGTAGACCGTGTTGTTGGGACAAGAGATTCGAGCGGAGGGGTAGTGGGATGGGTGCAGAAAACGACATTTTGGTAAGAAAAGGGTACCATGCCTGTCTGGGCCATGTGGGGCTATCATTATGACCTTGGCTTGGGCTGTTTGTATTTTCATCAATAATTTGTGTATGAGTGGTATCGGGGAAATGCTTACATTACGTCGGTGTTCCATGGGAACATGAATGCATCCCCCGAGGAGTGTTAGTGTAGTCCCGCTCTGGAACAAAATTTTGGGCATTTCTTGTTTGTTGCAGTTGCGAAAAGGTCTGTAGTTGGGTATTCCCATGTGTGGAATATGTCTAGTACTATATCCTCGTTTAGTTCCCATTCACGATCTATGGGAAATTTTCTGCTGAGGTCGTCGCAGTGGTATTGAGAGAGCCAGGGAAGTATGCAGCTGATATTCAGACATTGCGTCTTAGACACCAGTTCCATCGTTTCATCGCTTCTGTACAAAGCGTCCCCCTCCTTGCCTGTTTACATAGAACATGCAGGCAATGTTGTCGGTCATTATCCTGACGTGTTGGTTTTGTATGAAGGGGAGAGATTGGAGGCAGGCATTGCGTATCACTCAGAGTTCTAGACATTGATGTGAAGGGACGTCTTGGCAGGAGACGAAAGCCCTTGGACAGTATATTGGGGCATGTGTACTCCCTATCCCGTAAGGGATGCATCTGTAGTTATGATAACCGATGGGACGTCCTGTAGAAAGGGGACCCCAGAGCAAAGGTTGTGAGGCAATGTCCACCAGTGGAGGGAGTCCTTGGAGGTATGTATAAAAGTTTGTTCAGACCATGGACATTCGGTCTGTAGACAGTGGACATCCAGCTTTGGAAACACTTCATGAAGAGGCGAGCGTTCCTGACTACAAAAATGCAAGAGGCCATATGGCCTCGGAGTCTCAAAAGGCAGGAAAAGGGTTCTACTCCCATTACTTTTAGGCAAGCTTGTGCAGCCACTTGTGGGCTGCTGCACAACTTGGGAACGAAAAGGTTGATGGTGTTAAACAGGTGGAGTGGGAGATATGCTATTCTTTTGCATGAGTTGAAATGTGCTTCTATGAACTCCAGTTGTTGGGTGGGAATGAGTGTAGATTTTCTTTGCTCATTTGCAGCCAAGAGCATGGAAACATTGGACTGTCTGTTGTGTGGATTGAATGCCTTCTTAGAGGGTCCTGGCGTTGAAAAGGCAGTTGTCAAAGTAAGTAAAAATTATGATTCCCGGCCTTCTGAGATGAGCTGTTACGACTGCGAGAAGTTTGGAAAAGACACGAGGTGCAGTTGAGAGGCCAAAACGTAGGACCCCTGTACTGGTAATGTTGTGAACCCAGAACGAAGCGAATAAAACATCTGTGGGCAGGATGTATGGTCACAGGAACATAAGCATCCAGTGAGTCGAGGGCTGAAAAGCAATCTCCCTGCTCCAGTGCTGGAATTATGGTTGCAAGAGTCCCCATTTTGTTTTTTGTTTTTTTTTAATTTTAACAAATTTATTGAGGCATCTGAGGTCGAGAATGGGTCGCCATCCCCCAGTTTTCTTGTGTGTTAAAAAGTAATGGGAGTAGAACCCTTTTCCTCAGTGTTGGTCAGGCACTGGTTCTACTGCTTCTAATTGGAGGAGGTGATGCACCTCTTGGTGGAGCAGTTGTTCATGAGAGGGTTCCCTGAAAAGGAACGGGGTGGGGAGGTTGGGGGGGGGGGCAAAGATAGGAAGGGAATGGGCACTGAAGTAGGGATGATGTTTTCTATACCCTCAATCACATCTTCAAATTTGCTTATTAGCGGGAGGGGGCAGACATGGAGCCGATGAATTGGTAGGGCGACGTTGATATCTTGGTCACTGACGTTCATATGGTCTATGACTTTGTTGAGTACATGTTGGGTAGTATGGATATTGATAAGGTTGGTATCTATATTGTCTCCTCCTATTTGCAGGGGTTTGGATACCGAGAGATGATAATGTCGCTCTCGAGTCCTTCATGGAGTGTAGCACATCGTTGGTGTTACTGGTAAATAGTTTTTCACCATCAAAAGGGAGATCTTCAATGGTATTCTGAACCTTGCGAGGAAAAGAAGACAATGAAAGCCATAAAGCTTGACACATCACAACTGCTGTAGGGATGATTTGTCCCTCCGAGACTATGGCTTTAAACTGATGGTTTTTTTTTTTTGTTTTTCTTTCCCTTTGGAATATCATCAATAAAGTCCATGCGTTTCTCATAATTTTTGTGGTCATATTTTGCCAGAACAGCCACATAATTAGATATCCGGAATTGTAATGTGGACGAAGCATACACTTTACAACCAAGCAGATCCTGCCTTTTACCGACTTTATCAGTTGGGATAGACCTCGGAAAATGATGTTTGTTCTTTTGGTTAGCTGCCTCTACTACCAACGAGTTTGGCGCTGGGTGAGTAAAAAGGAACTCAGAGACTTTGGAAGGAATAAATATTTCCGGTCAGCTCGCTTACAGATAGGTGTGCTAGTAGCTGGTGTCTGCCATATGGTTTTGGCAGGATCCATAATGGCTGAATTTATAGGTAAGGCAATCTTGGAT
Organism: Trachemys scripta elegans; assembly: GCF_013100865.1. Classification (NCBI taxonomy): domain Eukaryota; kingdom Metazoa; phylum Chordata; order Testudines; family Emydidae; genus Trachemys; species Trachemys scripta. The sequence continues at coordinate 82,754,411 of NC_048306.1, forward strand.
GTGGAGGAAGGTTGCAGGATGTCAGTCAATTCATGTTGGTTTTCAGAAACTTCCTCCAGATTAATCCTCAACTCGTTGGCGACTCTTTTGAAGAGTGTGAAATTTTAAGAAATCATCCAACAGTGTTAGTGGGGGAGGCAGTATAGCCCATTCTTGAGTGGATACGGGCTCCCCAAGGGTTGGGGAAGCATGTGTAGCATGTTCATCGAAGTATGGAGTAACAGCTTGTTGTTGTGTCTCATTCGTAGCCGTATGCACTGATGGTGGCGAGGTGACATTGCCCCTATTTTTGGCATCTTGGTGATCATAGTGGAATCGCTTATATGGTGCCCATGGACCCCAGTATTGCCACTGACCAGGGAAGGGCATAGGAGGGGCCATCCATGGGTTTGTATACCAGGGAAGCAGGTCTTTGATGAATGAAGACCTAGATTTTCTGTGACCAGTGCTGATTTGGGTCTGTGACTTAGAGAACTAGTATGGTGAAAAGTCTCCCTGCACTATTGCTTCCTCATCACTAGAAAAGTGAGATACAGCTGGAGACAGCTATCGGGACCGCCTGCAAATGTCCAGAGAAAAATAGGTATCAAATAGAGGTGACTGTAGGTTAGGTGACACCTGTAGGTCCGGTGAATGAATGAACTGCAGTGCCGGAGAGTCTGTGTGAGATAAACCCTCCGTTAGAAGCGCCTGCGGTGCTGGAGGGTCATTCAGCACCGACAGTCTCTGCACCATAGCGCTCAATGCATGCGCTGAGGTCAGAAGTGCTGGGAAGGTAGGCACAGCCGCAACTGTTCCGGCAAGGTCATCTGTGCTGGCACCATGTCCATTTCGGCGCCAGACAGTGCCATGAGAGAGGCAGGCAACTGGAAGCCTGAAGCCTCGTCACTGGGAGCTTGCGCTGTTGCCACAGCCACAGGCAGGATTAGCGTGATGCCAGGGGACCTGGCGCATCAAAGGTGCTGAGCCGGAGGAAGATCTCCAAAGAAGAAGAGGGCCTGCTCAGCGACCTTTTTGCAATGTTTTCCTTCTGGGTGAGGGAGGCATGCGTTTTCTTTTTTTGTCCTTTTTGGGGGCGGGAGGGCTGCAGTTCACTGAGGAGCCCGTACCTGGGTCAGAAGCAGGTCTGAGTGACTTCTGCATAGGAATCATTTTCAGTCGGAGTTCTGTCTTTACGTGCCCTGGATTTTAATTGGGAACAATGGGCACATTTTTGAGGAATGTGGGACTCCCCCTGGCATTTTATACACTGGGAGTGACCATCCGAGATAGGGATGGCGTCCCTGCACGTACTGCACTGCTTAAATCCTGGGGCGCCAGGCATATTAGCATAGGCTGGAGCCTGAGAGGAACAAGCAGTAATGAATTTTATTTATTTTTTTAAGGGATGAACTTATCTAGTAATGAGACTAAACTAAGGGGAAAAAAGATTTAGAATGGGTAAGAAAAAAAGTTTTAACGAGTCTGCTGTAGGTCTGACTCCGGCTGGGGATGGTAGAGAAGGAACTGAGGAGTTCAGCCGCGCATGCGCACTATTAAGACAAGACTGGTATGTGAGGCAGGCTTCGTGCATGCGCGGCCGATACGGGTACTGCTGTAAAAATCTCCGAACAGCAGCGCAGGGGCGCAACGAAACCTACAGTGGAGCACCCACAGGGACACCTCTCAAAGAAGAAGTAATTCTTCCGCTCCACTCTGCGCTGATTAGGCCTCAACTAGAGTATTGTGTCCAGTTCTGGGCACCACATTTAAGGAAAGATGTGGACAAATTGGAGAAAGTCCAGAGAAGAGCAACAAAAATGATTAAAGGTCTAGAAAACATGACCTATGAGGGAAGATTGAAAAAATTGGGTTTGTTCAGTCTGGAGAAGAGAAGACAGAGGGGACATGATAACAGTTTTCAAGTACATAAAAGGTCGTTACAAGGAGGAGGGAGAAAAAATGTTCTTCTTAACCTCTGAGGATAGGTCAAGAAGCAATGGGCTTAAATTGCAGCATGGGCGGTTTAGGTTGGACATCAGGAAAAACTTCCTAACTGTCAAGGTGGTTAAGCACTGGAATAAATTGCCTAGGGAGGTTATGAAATCTCCATCATTGGGGATGTTTAAGAGCAGGTTGCACAAACACCTGTCAGGGATGGTCTAGATAATACTTAGTCCTTCCTTGAGTGCAGGGGACTGGACTGGATGACCTCTCGAGGTCCCTTCCAGTTCTATGATTCTATGATATGATATAAGGAGCTGTTCCAGGAACTGTGGGATAGGCACTCAGAAGGCATTGCAAAAAAAACATTTAGAATGGCACTAGTATGAATGCCAGGGAAATGCAAGAATTCTTAAACTGAATCAACGTGGCTAGTGGGCTAGTGTTAACTGACTGACTGACTGACCGCCACTTTGCTTATATTGCTTTTATCCCACTGGCTCAAATCCAAACCATTAAATTCTAGAGTGGAAATAGTACTAAAGTAGCATCCGTGTAATGTAGGAATGTGGATACTGATTTCTAATCATACAGTTATGGAAGGAGATATATAAGAATAAGATACCACTATGTGGTATCTGAAAGAGCAAAATTAGCTGTTGGATAAATGCTCACTTTTTAAATTGCAACCACTGAGTGCAGCTGTACAAATGTGATTTGACAGAAGTTATGTCATAATAATATAACTTTTATCTCTCTAAAAACAGAGGGCCAAACTCATTTCTTTTTTCATGTGAATGGGGTTTCTGTGGGATAAATGTGGTATAAATTTGGCCACTTAAAATACTGCAAAACCTTTAAATTATGCACATATTTTTAAAATCCACTACTATTTCACTGAGATGTTAAAGGAAACCCATCATATTTGTAAGATCCACAATAATCATGCAAGAAATCACGCCACATAAAACGCCGCAAAACCAGCAAGTAAATGTTTTGCTCCAAGTTTTTTATGGCTCCTACAAATACGATGGATTGTCTTTATTATCTCACTGATATAGTTGCCAATTTTCAAAATAAACAGATACTTACAATTTGGAGGCCAGCAATTCCTAGATATATCAGATTTTGACCCTGATCTATTCCATAGGTTCCTTTATAATTAATGCTTCATTTGCAATACAAGTTACAGTTCTCATCATGATAGTACACAAAAGACATTGGGAAAAAAATAAAATCAGCAGGAATTCAGGATTTGTAGGGTCTGGTTATGATGAATGCTTTGCCATGTCTGAGTACTATAATTTGGTTGTAGGACTGAGGATGAAAGGCACATCTTATTGAGGTATATAAAATCCATAAAAGGAAGTGAAAAAAATTGATACCAAACTGTTTGAGATCATCAGCTGAAAACCAAACACTGTAAATTGTTCTAGGGTACCATATCCTAATAGTTCTAGGGTACTACCCCTAAGAAACTCAGATTTCTTTAGATAAAGGTTGGATTTACTTAGAAGTGATTACCAAAGTAGCAACAGAAATAGCACAGATCACTTCAAGACATTTCCTAAATTTTGAGTGCTTGACTTTGTAAACTTACTAGTAAAACAACAAGGAGTCTGGTGGCACCTTAAAGACAGATTTATTTGGGCATAAGCTTTCGTGGGTAAAAACCTCACTTTACCCACGAAAGCTTATGCCCAAATAAATCTGTTAGTCTTTAAGGTGCCACCAGACTCCTTGTTGTTTTTGTAGATACAGACTAACACGGCTACCCCCTGAAACCTTACTAGTTTTCTTTTAACATTATTTTTGTGTGTAATATATAAGTCAAATTTCATTGGATAACAATGTCTTTTGTCATTCATCTTTATATATGTTTCTAATGCAGATGAAAACAACTACTGCAGTTTTCTAAGTTATATTAAGTTTCCTCTTCCTCCCACATGGAATTTTTTTCAGGATCAGTAACACTGATTTCAGTATGCCCAAACAAAGATATACCACATTCAAGTTAATTGTCCATTTAACTCTGTCTTTCTTCGTCCTAGGCAAACAATTTTCCAAATCCCTTTTAAAGACCCAGTGTGGGAGTTTCTGGTTTAAAATACTGCTTTTTTAAAAATAACTTTAAAACCCTATGCAGTATTGGTGGGTGTAGGGAAGAAAGAGGATTTCTTGGCCCATAGGCCAATATTGGAAGTCAAAGTTTCACCCATATGCTTTATCCGTAATACCATGGCTTGGAGTAGATCAGTGGTCCCCAAACTGTGGGGCATGCCCCTCTAGGGGGTATGTGGAGGAACACTGGAGGGGGGGGAAAGGAGGGAGGAACATGCGACGAGGCCCAGGTCAGCCCCCACGAGGCAGGGAGGGGGCACCACGCTTCCAGCCCCGCTCTGCCCCCAGACCAGCTCCACTCCCAGCCTTACTCCTCCACCAACCCTGCTCATCCCCTCAGTCCTGCTCTGCCTCCAGGCCCAGGCCAGCCCCAGGGAGGGAGTGCCACACTTCCAGACCTGCTCCACCCCCATCCCCATTCAGCCCCCAGGCTCAGCTCCATCTCTAGCTCCACTGCTGAGGAAGCCTTGGCTGTGCAGTAATGAAGGGAAACACAGACAGATTCAGTTAATGGTAAGGGGGTGTGCAAGTGGAAAAGTTTGCGCACCATGGGAGTACATGGAAGTGACCCAACTGCAGCCTTATATTAAGCCTTCAGATATGTAAAATACTGGTCTTTTTTTCTACTTTTATTACATAATGAAACTAGAAATTATCCTTAAACTTAATGTTGCTTTGCATTTCTGGAGGGATTTCAAACTGGAGATTAGCAGCCTCTTCAAACACAGAACATGAACCTTATCTGTTTTGTTCATTAGCTACCATAAGCCACTCTTTTACATTTTGGCCTATTGTTAAATGATATCGTCAACACTGGTAAAACAAATCAGATGAAAAACAGCTATCCTTATGAGCTTTATGAATTATTGCCTTATGAACATTTTTTTTAATTTATATTTTCTTGAATTTTGGATAGCAACAATAATGACAAGAACATCCACTTAAGTAAAAAATAAACAGCTGTATCACAAGAGACAGACATGTGACTCGGAATTAAAACCAAAAGGTTATAGTTTACTTCTCGTATAACTCCACCAATGTCTAGAGTTCCACCAGAAAGAAATCTGGCCCAGTAAAAACCAGATATTTAACTTCCACTAGACCTGGCAAACTGCCAAGAGTTCTCACACAATTAAATCAATTGGCTGTTGAGGATTCTCTGAAAAAATTGCAGGATTGGGTCATGAGTCAATAATGATAAAGCATATTACATCATTGGCAGTACATTACCAAGTTTTTACTTCAGCTTTTTTTTTTTTTCTTAAATTGGTAGTTTCACTGTGGAAGTGTCCCTTTAACACACTTTCACAACACAAAGGAAGATTCACACAAAAAAACCCCACCCAAAACAGCTTTGTAATGCATATTCTTTAATAAACATTACAAAGAACATTAGTAAAGAAAAGTTAGTTCATAAATAATATTACCGAAATACGAAGTTACAATTTCTTAGCAAATTTTTCCATGGAGACAGCTTACAAAGTGGTTTCTCAAAAGATGAATGTCTAGGCTGAAAGTATAAATTATCTGTGCTCTGTGCCTATTTTCAAAGTTCTAATCACAACTGTCCAAGTAGAAATCTCCCCACAAAGAAAAAAAGGTGTTGATCTGTACAGCAGACAAAATTTAAAAACTCCAGTCATTGTAAGCTGTTGCTTGGACAGAAAAAAAAAGGCTCCTGCTGCATCTATTCGTTCATCTACTTTTGTTTATAGTTAGCTAGTGTGCATACATGTATGGGTGGGGTGTTATTTTGTGCTTATTTTGTTAGTCAGTTTTTGCTTTCTATATCCTGCTTCGCTCTCCCTCCAACTGAGGTTATCTGCCTGTTGTAGATTAGCTGCTGTGCTCTAATGCAGTTTCTCAAACTGGGGTCTGCAAACCCTGGAGATCCATGAAGGTACTCCAGGGGGTCTGCGGGCCTTGTTGATCAACTCCTCCCCCTCCCTCCCAGTGCACGCCGTGGAACAGCTGGGGATGAAGTGTGCTCGGGGGAGGAATCATGTCGGGGGCTGCCGGCCCCGCTAATCCATTCCTCCCCCTCCCGCCCAGTGTCTCCTCGACCCTCGAGTGACACCTTCCCAACTGCCTCTTTTTCCTGAAACGCCCCACAAACTACCCCCCTGCCAGAGTTCTGTGTGCCCCCCGCATTTTCCCCTCTTTCCATACCAGCGTCCTCCATTCTCCTCCTCCACTGGCTGCTCTATGTGCACCACCATCCCCACTTCCCCTATGCCCTCTATTCCCCCCCTTTAATCCCATACCAGGGGTTCTACGTGCCTCCTACTTCACGGTCCCCCATTCCTCCCCCCAAGGTAGGGGTTCTATGTGCCCCCTGTGACAGGTTGGGTCACAGAGACTCCCTTGGGACTGCCACCTGATGTGTTGAGATTTCCTATGAGCCCATTTTCCCTGGCAGCTTGGGACTTCAGTATCTTGCCTTGTTGAGCCAGACACACTAGCCTGTTACAAACACAGGCCCAGGTCCAAACCATGTCCCCAAAAAGCTGCAGGCTTGACTGAAAACAGCTTAAGAAGTGCTCCTGTCTGAGTCTCCAACACCCAGATACCCAGTTCCCAATGGGATTCAAACCCCAAATGAATCTGTTTTACTCTGTATAAAGCTTATACAAGGTAAACTCATAAATTGTTTGCCCTCTATAACACCGATAAGAGAGATATGCACAGGTGTTTGCTCCCCCCAGGAATTAATACTTGTCTGGGTTAATTAATAAGTAAAAAGTGATTTTATTAAATATAAAAAGTAGGATTTAAGTAGTTCCAAGTAATAACAGACAGAACAAAGTAAATTACCAAGCAAAATAAAACAAAAACACGCAAATCTAAGCCTAATACACTAGGAAACTAAATGCAGGTAAATCTCACCCTCAGAGATGTTCCAATAAGCTTATTTTACAGACTAGACTTCCTCCTAATCTGGGTCCAACAATCCCTCACACCCCTGTAGTTACTGTTCTTTATTCCAGTTTCTTTCAGGCATCTCTTTGGGATGGAGAAGCTATCTTTTGAGCCAGCTGAAACCAAAATGGAGGGGCTTCCAGGGCCTTATATAGTCTTTCTCTTGTGCCACATCACAGCCACAAGATGGGGTCTCTAGCCTCCTGGGCAAGTCACATGTCTATGAATGATTCAGCTTTTTGCAGGCCGATGCCATTGTTTACATATTAGTTTGAACATTCCCAGGAAAGCTCAGATGTGGATTGGCATCTCTCAAAGTTAGTTAAGTACTCCCAATTATTTGAATAACCCCTTCACACTATGTTGACCAAATCTGTCTTATGTGCTTCCTACAGCAAACACTTTAAATACAAGCATAGAACCAACGCTCATAACTTCAGATATAAAAAGGATACATGCATACAAATAGGATGAATACATTCAGTAGAACATAAGCTTTGCAAAGATATGTTACATGGCATATCTAGCAAAAAACATATTTCAGTTATGTCATATTTACATTCATAAGCATATTTCTATAAAGCATTATGGGGTGCAACGTCACCTCCCCCATAGCAGAGTCCTTCAATCCCCTTTCCATGCCACGGGCTCTGCCTCAACCTCTTGCCTCTGTGAGATCCCACAATCTCCACACCACCATTAGGGCTTGTATGCCCCTTTCCTATACTAGGGTCCCCCATTTCCCTCCCACGAATATCTGGGAGATAAGACATTCAGGATATCAACATGTTAAACAAGGGGTCTCAAACACATGGCCCCTGGGGCTATTTCCTGCGGCCCACCAAGCAGCCTGCGCACGCCCCCTGCCTGCACCCCAATCCCCTGCCACATCCCACATCCCTCCTGCACCCCAACTCCCTTCCCTGAACCCCTTCCTGCATCCCACACCCTTTCTGCACCCCAACCCCCTGCTGCACCCCTCACCCCTCCTGCTCCCCAACTCCCTGCTCTGAGCCCTCTGTTGCACCCTGCACACCACCTGCACTCCCTGCCTTGAGCCCCCTGCTGCACGCTGCACCTCAACTCCCTGCCCTGAGCCCCCGCCACACACCTCCTGCCCCCAGAGTTGGGGTGGGGACTTCGGGAAAGGGGTTGGAATGGAGCAAGGAAGGGGTAGGAAGAAGCAGGGCAGGGGTGGGGCCTCATGGAAGGGGTGGAGTGGGGGCAGGGCTGGGGGCAGCGAGGGTGTGTGTGTGTGTCAGCGATGCGGTCCTCGGGCCAATGAACTAGTCCTCATGTGGCCCTTCTGGTCATTTGAGTTTGAGACACTGGTGTTAAACTGCATTGGAAAGTTAGGCAGAGATGAGACTGGAGTATTTTTATGCTGGAAGATATTAACGGGTGCCATCAAACAGTTGTTTGATCCATAGACAATTGCAGAGGAGTTTGAGGCTATGGCTGTACTAAAGAGCTGGCAGAGGCTTCACTTGTCCCCCAATTTCCCCCTTTCATTTGTCTCGTTTTCCCAGAAACAAATAGGGTTCTGGCCACTGATGCCTAGGACATTCCCTGAAGTTTTGGAATTGATTAGATGTGACATTCAAAAGTTATCACATTACATACTCTCAAGTTGATCGCATTTCTGTATTTAAGGCCTTCTTCACAATCTCAGCCAATTAATCTACCCCAAAAAAGCGCCAACTAAGTTAAAAGAACATCAAAATTTCAGAGTCAAGCGCTCAAAAATTGGGAAATGCTAGAATTAAGATTGACCATGAAACCTTAGTTGAGCTCCCAACGTGTATATGCATCAAGATATAGACTAATTATATGATCCCATCTACTAGTTTATCCTCAGGATCCCTGCCTCATTCAGTGGCCAAGATATATATTTAAATGGGTAAACGACACATTTTTTCCCAATTTCATTCTCAATTCTTGACATTGTAGCTGAAAATTTCCAAAAAAAATTCAGGTGAAGCAGACTCCTGGAATGGATAATTTCAGGTTGGATAAAGTGCAGCAAAGTTATAACAAATGAAAACAGGATATTATAACTGGAAGTGTTGGGCAACCATAACAATTCTGCCTATAATTTATCTGTTTTGCATTTAACTGAAATTTACAGTGGAAGGATAGTCTTCCATAACATTGGGACCCAGGAAATCATGGATTTATTCCTGTATTTGATGCGGACTTCCTACAAAACCTTCAGTGAGAGCTGGATCAGACCCTTTAAAAATGGAGTTTCAGAGGAGCTGAGCATAGACAGTTTTCACTGGAGTTTTGGATTCTGAGCATTTCTGAAAAAATCAGGCTCGCTCTCTATACCTCAATTCCCCATATGCAAAATGTGGATAATTCTTCCCTGTCTCAGAAAGGGGATGAGAAAATATATCCATTCATATTTGTGAGGTGTTCAGACCTATGGTGATGAGCACCAAACAAAAATAGTCTAACCATAAAATAAACACAGTATTGTGTCTAAGCCGACTGCCAAAGTAACAGATTTTAAATGCATCAGTAGTAGCTGGTTAACTCAGTAAAATACACTCCCCAAAAGTAAGTAAGTGAGAGAAAATACAAAGAAAAATTGTTTCCCACCTTGTACGGTGAGGCATGACTTAGCATGATTTGTGAAGTAACTACATGCATACGTGGGATGCCCCAACAACTATAGTATGAAGAGATGAAAATGCAACAGAGATGCCTTTGGGCACATAAAATGCCGAAAATAGAATTGTTGAGGTTTTAGTAATCAATTTGAGTTAGTACATCAATTTATTTAAAACACACTGACAGGGACAAGTAGGGAACAGTATATATCTTCTACTCCTGAGGGAATTTTGCACCAAAAATTAAAAATTCTGCACACAATATTTTAAAATTCTGCATATTTTATTTGTCAATAAATGTGATGGCTGCTGCATGGCAGTGGGGAGCACAGGCTACTGGCTGCACAGAGGTGGGAAATCACCCTGCAGGCCCTGCCCCCCTTTACCCGAGACACGGATTCGGCAGTGAGGCTGCACCCAACCCTGACACAGCACCAGGGCCATGCCTACCCCAGAAACATCCCAGGGCCCTACCCTCTGCACCAGGTACACGAAGATAGCAAGTGAAAGATACAGAGTCTTGCATGCATGCCCAGCCCTAGCCCCTGATCCAGGTGTGGGGCAGACTCAGCCCGGCAGGATCCAAGTGTGGAGGGCTTAGTGTGGATGTGCCCAGGCGTGGGGTGAGAGGGTTTTGTGTGAGGCAATCTGGGTGTGGACAGTTCGGTAAGGGGTTCAAGTGTGGGGAGGATCAAGATGCACAAGGGCTTGTTGGGGGGGGGGGTACCGAGTGCAGGGGGAATGGGATTCTGCAGGAGGGTCCAGGTGAAGGTGGATAGGGCTCAGTAGGGGGGGTCTGGGTGTGGGGGAGTGGGCTTTGGTGGGGTGGGGGTCCAGGTGTGGAGGTCTCATCAGGGTGGTCCGGGTGGGGTTCATTGGGGTGGGGGTTCAAGTGCAGATGGCTCAGCAGGTCTGGGTGCAGGGGGAGGCTCAGTATGGGGCGGGTGGGGGCGATTCTGGGGGGGTGAGGCTTGGCCGGGTGAGGGTTCTGGGTACAGGGGGGTGAGGGTCCGGATGTACAGGGGTTGGGCAGACGAGGGAAGCAGCTCCTCATACAGTGACAATCCCTCCCCGCCCCTCCCCCCATCTGAAGAGTGATGGGGGTAGGAAGCAGGGGGAAGGAAGGAAGGGATGCAGAGCTTCCTGCAGCGGCGGAAGGTTTCTGGGGGTGGGTCTGACTTGGCCCCTGACACTCCTTGCAAGGGGAAGAGGAGCTGAGCAGGTGCAGAGTAGGAGCCACCAGCCATGGCATCCCCAACCCTGCTTCCTCACCCCACCCCCTGGACAGTTATTTACCTCTCCACTGACTTCTCCAGGCATCCAAAACGATACGCCTGCAGCTGCTGGGGAGGGGCACTTAACCACTCTTGCGGCTTCCCTTTGCTTCCCTGTCAAAAAGTCATCTTTTCTGCAGGGAAAGCAAAGAAATCTACAGGGAATATGAATTCTGCACACATGCAGTGGCACAATTTCCCAAAGAGTAATATTCATATTATTGAATATTTAAGCATTGACCCTGAAAAGACTTATGCACTTGCTTAACATTACACACTGCAAGTCATCCCATTGATGTCAATGTGCTTACTCACAGTGCATAAAGTTAAGCATGTGCTTAAGTCTTTGCAGGATTGAGCCCTTCATGTTATGAAAAGAAGGCAATCTGCTAAATACTCATAGCTGTACATTTTGATTTGACACATCAAGCAATTTTAAGAAATAAATGTTCATAATGAAAGCTTTGTACTAAGACCTAGTATATCTTACAAGGACTAAAACTTGCAAAATAGCCACTAGCTATAATGGTCTACATTTCACTCTTTATAGATTTAATAAGTTTCAGATTGTGCAGAAAGGAGGTACTAAAAAAAGATTCTGAAACCATAGGGAGAGGAAAGGTAAAGAGGGAGATGGGATGAAAGGCAGTGCTAAAAAAAAAAAAATCCCGATACAGACTGCCCCCCACATCTTGTGCACCCACAGTGAAGAAGAAGTGCTAATGTTCAAGAATAGAACTCAGCCCAGTTTATGATGATTCTGAAGAATGCCTCTACTTGGGAGACTCCAGAAAATGCAAGATGGTCAGGAAGAATGCTGATTCCCACAATCATGCATCCAGTTGAAATGCACTGATAGGAATAATACCAGTTACTCTTGTAAATGTAACTGTTTACATCCAATATACTACCCTGGACTTTGTTCCCATTCTAGGATGCTGCAATTCTATAACTCATATTCTGTACTGATGGCATAAAGAATCTGACCAAAGATAGATTCACTAACTCATTGATGTAAAATTGAAATATCAGTTGCATTTTAGCAATTTCTATGCTGGTTGGTCTAGTGCCCAACTCTTTATGCTCTGCGCTGCCATGCAGGAGTCCTGGATTCTATTGTCAAGTTTCTCACTCCCCAAACCAGAACAATGTAACAGAACACTCTGCCTCAATGTGAGAGTATCTTACTTTGCTCACAAAGAAACCCTGTAACCAGCTTAGGACCATCAATGACAAAACCTGAAGTCAGTTAAGTCCAGGAGAACACCAGAAGGATAATACCTCTCTCTTATGCAAGGCTAACAAATGCTAACTCACCTCTATTCCCATTTATATTTAAAAGAAAATAAAAGCCCACAATAAGCATTGGAAGTTATCCCCATCCTCAGGGTCTCTCTTATCTGATCTCTGTATTTTAGACTGTAAGCTCCTTGTGGCTAGGACTGTGTCTTTATTGTGTTGTATACAGCAATGGCACTTAACAACTGAATTATTAATAAAAATGCCTACAAACCAAAAATTTAAGAAATTGACATGTGTGACTTAGGGGAGAAGGGGAGAGACTAAGTTCCCTCTAAACTGTGTGGCTGTGCTGCAGCCTATTAAGGGCTACGCAGATGCTCAGGGTTGTGGTGGGGAGAGATGCCTCTCCCCCAGCCCTGGACCTACACAACAGGGAGAGGTGCCCCTTTCCCTGCCCCAATCCAGCCCAGGACCTGCTGTGGCTGGGGGGCAGAGGTGCCCTTGCCCCAGCCCCAACCCTATCTCATAGAACTGGAAGGGACCCTGAAAGGTCATTGAGTCCAGCCCCCTGCCTTAACTAGCAGGGCCAAGTACTGATTTTGCCCCAGATCCCTAAGTGGCCACCTCAAGGACTGAACTCACAACCATGGGTTTAGCAGGCTGATGCTCAACCACTGAGCTATCCCTCCCCCCAGCCCTTGACCTGCTGTGGCTGGGGGAGAGGCGCCCCTGTCCCAGCCCTGGCCCTGCCATGGCCAGGGGAGAGGCACCTCTCCCCCAGCCCCAACCCAGACCTGCCACAGCTGGTGGAGGGGCGCCTCTCCCTGGCCGCAGCAGCTCCCTGTCTGCTCAGAACATGGCTTTAAGCAAGGGTGGAGACATCGTCATGGAATTCTTGGGAGAGGGACTAGAGCTGAGAGAAATCATACTTTCTGTCCCCCTGGAAATCCCAATACTGGATCTTTGTTCCTGTCCCAAATGGAAGGAGCCCCAAGTGCTGGCTGGGGCAGGAGGGAGTGCAGGCTGCTGCTCGCTCTGCAGTGGGGGTGCACTAGCTGTGCTCCCCAGAGGCTCCAGCCAGTATTGTTGGGAAGCAGTGCTGCTCCAGAGAGGGGCCGTACTTGACAGACGTTGCAGAGTGTCAGTGGAGTAGCGCAAGCCCCGGTGCCTTGGGGTTACATTTTCCAGCCCTGTTCTGTGAGCGGTCACTAATAAGGGCCTGATCCTGCAAACACTCACACCTAGCACAGCACACCCTGACCCCAAAGGGGCTGCACATCTGGAAGCACCCGGACATGGGGGAGGTCCAGGTTGGATATTAAGAAAAACTATTTCACTAGGAGGGTGGTGAAACACTGGAATGCGTTACCTAGGGAGGTGGTGGAGTCTCCTTCCTTGGAGGTTTTTAAGGCCCGGCTTGACAAAGCCCTGGCTGGGATGATTTAGTTGGGAATTGGTCCTGCTTTGAGCAGGGGGTTGGACTAGATGACTTCCTGAGGTCCCTTCCAACCCTGATATTCTATGATTCTATGGGTAGGGCTCAGGTGATGCCCAGGTTTGTGCTGGCCCATTGCACAGAACAGAATCTCACCCTCTGCCTGATAGTGGTTGAAGAGACTACTTGCGATGCTCCCAACGGTGATGCAAGAGTGGGAGCACCAACTTCAGGCGCCCCTCTCCCGGCCCCAACCCAGCCCCAGCCTAGCCTGCTGCGGCTGGGTGAAGAAGCACCTCTCCCCCCCAGCCCAGGTGCTGTTGTGGGGAGAGAGAGGTGGGGAGAGTCCTCGCCATAGCCTGGGCAGCCTGCACCCAAAACCACTCATCCCCAGCCCCACTCCACAACCTGCACCCAAAACCACTCATCCCCAGCCCCACTCCACAGCCCGCACCCCCAGCCAGAGCCCTCAACTCCCCCACCCCCCAACCCTCTGCCTCAGCCCTGAGCCCTTCATTCCCAGCTCCATCTCAGAGTCTGCACCCCCAGCCAGAGCTCTCACCTCCCTGCCCCAGCCCTGAGTCCCCTCCCACACCTCAAACCCCTTGGCCCCACCCCCACCACACGAATTTTGTTATGTGCACCAATATGGAGGTGATGTGTCACACACCACCTCCATTTTGGTGCACATAAAATTCATTCTGCACATGAGTGGGAAAAATTAGAGGGAACACTCAGGAGAGAGCTCGTTATTTTCCCCATGTTGTCAACCACCAGAGAGTATCATGTGACGGGTAGGATAATAAAATGACTCCTTATGCAGAACACTTTTCTCCATCTTCTTGCAAGAAGCTAGGATGCAGTTTGGATATAACCATATTTCCTTCACTGCAGAATAAATGGTTTTAGGGACTGGGGCAGACACATGATCTTAGCTACAAGAATGACTGTTTCTGCCCTAAAGTTCTTACTGTTCTCTAAACTAAATGGGAGGGCTCAAGCCACATTCCTAGAAAATTCTGAGACACACTGATCTAACACAAGCCTGTGGGCATGGGGGAGGGGATGGTATCTTCCCCCCATCCCCAAGATGTTTAGAACATCTGGATCTTATTCAAACCTTCAGTCTGTCCTAAATACTACAGATGCTTCAAAAGTTTCCATCCATCACCGTATCTCAAACTGGAAGTGTAAGGCTATAGGAGGAGGATGCAATAACCTGAAAAGGGTCTGGATCATCATATGAATCCTGACTTTGTTGGGACCGGATGTAGAATATATGAAACTACTAAAAAAAGATGATACAAGCAAGCTCAGTGTCAAGAACATACAACAAGGGCTCTCGCATCTGTAACAAATTATATTAAGGCAAATTTCAAAGGCTCCACGTTCAGTCCACTTCATCAGTGATGGTTCTCTACAGGTTCAGAATAACACATAGTAGAAAGTATCAGAGGGGTAGCCGTGTTAGTCTGAATCTGTAAAAAGCAACAGAGGGTCCTGTNGAGAAATTCTTTGTGTTTCAGCCATTTATTTTTTTGCTATTGGCAGTTGAGTTTCCATACCTCTCTCTGCATCTGATGTAGCGGTCAGAAAATCAAGGAGTTATTTGTGAACAAGACTCTAGCCTCCACAATCAAATCTGATGGACATTTGAAGGCCAGTGTGTAGATTGTTGAAACTAGAGTATTTTTATGAAGATTCACCAGATCATCAAATCCTTGACCTATGGATAGAGTGCTTCTGTCCTTCAGCATATTTTGGAATTTGATGGGATCCATGATGCCCTCAATTCCTATATTGGGGAACTTGAGGTTCTTTCTACTATGTAAAAAGCAACAGAGGGTCCTCTGGCACCTTTGAGACTAACAGAAGTATTGGGAGCATAAGCTTTCGTGGGTAAGAACCTCACTTCTTCTTGCATCTGAAGAAGTGAGGTTCTTACCCACGAAAGCTTATGCTCCCAATACTTCTGTTAATCTCAAAGGTGCCAGAGGACCCTCTGTTGCTTTTTACATAGTAGAAAGAACCTCAAGTTCCCCAATATAGGAATTGAGGGCATCATGGATCCCATCAAATTCCAAAATATGCTGAAGGACAGAAGCACTCTATCCATAGGTCAAGGATTTGATGATCTGGTGAATCTTCATAAAAATACTCTAGTTTCAACAATCTACACACTGGCCTTCAAATGTCCATCAGATTTGATTGTGGAGGCTAGAGTCTTGTTCACAAATAACTCCTTGATTTTCTGACCGCTACATCAGATGCAGAGAGAGGTATGGAAACTCAACTGCCAATAGCAAAAAAATAAATGGCTGAAACACAAAGAATTTCTCCAAGTTTATGCCAAGAGAACTTTCCTCACAACCTCTACAGAAGCTATGCAGGGTAGTGTGATGGGGTATTTACCCCACACAGGTAGTGGAATGATTAATAAGGGCCTGAGAAGCCAATTAACACACCTGGCTGCACCTGGAGCATGGGCCAGACCCAACTGAAGAGGAGTCCTAGATGGGGGAGGAGTTGAGTTGTTTATATAAAGAGTGAAAGCTCACAGTAGAAGGCAGCTAAGAGTGTGCATGTGTGTGTCACAACTCTAGTACCTCTCTGAGTAGTAGAGAGCGGAAGAGTTTCATTAGGTTGTTTACACCCTGGATCTGATGGGACAGGATAGCAGAGTTGCAGATTCCTAAAGTGAGCCCGAAAGAAGGTCAACCACAGGCAGATGGACTTGGGGGTAGATTAGAGTAGAGGATCCAGACTAGCATCAAGGTCCAGGAAGGCAGCATTCTTCAGAACAGAGAGCTGGTGGAGGACCCAGGATGGATTAAAAGTTCAAGCCCAGGAAAGGAAAAGAAGTTACTTTTAGTATTTCCCTCCCTCCCCCACCGGCCACACACTTTTGAGTTTGGTTAAAAGACTACTTGCACTAAAGCTTCTCCCTGGAATCTGACAAAGGAGTAGAATGGAAGGGGAGTCTTGAAAGGGCTCCGGACTTCATACTGATGACCAGTGTCAAATGGGACTGACCCTTATATGTCAGATCAAGCCAGCAACTGCCTAGTATCAAAACTTCGGTTCCTGAGCAAGCTCGCAGAGAAACTAGCCAAAGGCTGACAAGCTCATCTAACTGGAGCTAGGATCCTACACCTGCGACACACCATGGATTCAGGCTAGAATATGGGACAGAAATAGCATTAGCGGGACAGATGGAGGATTTCCTGCTGGTAATAGATGGTGAACAGACCTCCCTTTCTCATCCTCCTGGAACTTCTGTGAAGCATTTGATACTGTTGACCAGAAGATACTGCTGTCCTGTTGAGAGAGCAGGCAGGGGTCCAGAGAGAAACACACTAAAAATTGTATGAATCATTCCTGAAGGGACATTCCCAAAAGGCAATGATGAGAAACTGCACCTCTGCGATTCCGCCCTTCCCCGCCCCCAGTGTAGACCAGGACTCCTCATTTCTTGAGTCCCACACAAGGATTGGTTCATGTCTCTGGTCCCATTCCATATCTATATGTCACCATATTAGGGGGTTTGGAACAGGACCCATATGAGGAGAGATTAAAAAGGCTAGGACTTTTCAGCTTGGAAAAGAGGAGACTAAGGGTATGTCATCGATCCCCGCTGGATCAATTTATCATGTCTAGTCTAGACACGATAAATCGATCCCTGAGCACTCTCCCATCGACTCTTGTACTCCAGCGCCTCAAGAGGCGCAAGCAGAGTCAACAGGGGAGCATCAGCAGTCCACTCACCGCAGTGAAGACATCACGGTAAGTTAATCTAAGTACATCAACTTCAGCTACGTTATTTACATAGCTGAAGTTGCGTAACTTAGATAGATTCCTCCCCCCAACCCCAGTGTAGACCAGGGCTCAGGGGGGATATGATAGAGGTATATAAAATCATGAGTGGTGTTGAGAAAGTGAATAAGGAAAAGTTATTTACTTGTTCCCATAATCTAAGAACTGGGGCCACCAAATGAAATTAATGGGCAACAGGTTTAAAACAAATAAAAGGAAGTTCTTCTTCACACAGCACACAGTCAACCTGTGGAACTCCTTGCCTGAGGAGGTTGTGAAGGCTAGGACTATAACAGGGTTTAAAAGAGAACTAGATAAATTCATGGAGGTTAAGTCCATTAATGGCTATTAGCCAGGATGGGTAAGGAATGGTGTCCCTAGTCTCTGTTTGTCAGAGGGTGGAGATGGATGGCAGAAGAGAGATCACTTGACCATTACCTGTTAGGTTCACTCCCTCTGGGACACCTGGTATTGGTCACTGTCGGTAGACAGGATACTGGGCTGGATGAACCTTTGGTCTGACCCAGTATGGCCATTCTTATGTACCGCTAGGAGAAATGGTAAGATGTGCCAGCAATATGCAGATGACACACAAGACTACCTATACTTTCTATAATTACCACCAAGCTGACCCACATTTGGATGAGATCAACTTGTGGATGAAGAACAGCTGAACTGGAGTATGATGGAGGTTGGCAGAGGAAAGCACTTTGAGTAGTTTGCACTCACAGTGCATTGTCCTTTCGATTCCTTCAGTTTTATTTGATTGCTGCTTCTGCCAGTACATTGAGTAACAGGTATGAGCAGCAACAGAGAGATAAGCACAGCCCTTCCTGGATGGGTTATTTCACAGGGGATTTTCATTACTGAAGAAAGTTAAAGAATTATGTTTCTGCACCAAAACTTTTCCTTTGATAGGTTAATGGAATACAGTGAGGGAAAACGGGGAAAAAAAAGATTTCTAGTAAGAATATAAGGAAAAACATATTTCCCCCTTAATTACTCTGCGCCAAAAAATTAAAAATTCTGTGCACATTTTAAAATTCTGCAAAATTCTGCATTTTTATTGGTCAGAAGAACACTATATAATCACGCCAGTTTCAGTTGTTTTGGAAATTTATTTCAAATACCTATCAGCAACTATGTCTGTAACAATACAAACAAAAAAAGATTCCTCCAGTAGTAGAGAGTTAAGGAAACCCCTACAACAACCCAGTTCCTGTTTCTCTGCCCCCTCCCCACAGAGTCTAGCAGCGATGCCAAACACCCACACACACCCCCCAGAGCCCAGCTGCGGCACATCCCCCAGCCGAGACATTCGCACTCCCTACCCCTCAGAGCCCAGCCATGGGGTTCCCCCTAGCCCACACAACCTACAGGATCCCCAGCCCAGACACTTGCACCCCCTCCCTCCCAAACACCAGCTGCGGGGCTGCCCCCAGGCCAGACACTTCCCTCCCTCCCCCCGAGCCCAGGAATCCAGAGGAAGAAACAGCCTGAATCCGGATCTCGGGCTTCTGTGGAGATTCCTGCACGCCACCTCCTTCCTTCAGGACATGCAGAGAACTGCAGATGCCGGGAACCCTCCAGCTCCCTCCCCGACAGTACCTGTGAGCTGTGCTCTGCCAGGACCAGCGGTCCCTACTGGCAGCCAGCAGCTCTACAGCCCATTTCTGTGGAGGAAAAGGAAATTCTGCGCAAAACCCATTAATTTTTGTGCAAATTCTGCATGCGCGGTGGCGCAGAATTTCCCCAGGAATAAATTTAATGCCACGATCCTACAGTGTACATGGGCAGGCCCCTGCAGCTGTGCAGAGCCCCACTTAATTAAGTGGTGGAACTTCATACAGGTACAAGGATTGGCCAGTGTATTTCAGAATTGGGGGCAAATCTCTTTAAGGGGTAAAAGGAAACAAACAAACAAACAAAAAAATCACAAAATCCACATGTAGGAATTGCCATATTGGATCAGCACCAAGGTCCATCCAGTCCAGTATCCTGGCCCTGACAGTGACCAGAACTAGATGCTTAGAGAAAGCATTAGTTTTATCCTGGTCTCTAACAGTTACAGACTGGTTTAAACCCTGAAGAATAAAGTTTAATACACTCTTCCGAAAAATGGATATATTTTGTTATAATTGATAATTGTTATAACTCTTGACATTCTTGATATCCATATACATATGCACATATTCAGATCAATTTATGAACTACAAAACAAGAACATTTTGCTCAATTAAGGATCACAGAATTTGACCCTATAAAAAAAATACTAGTGACATCCCTTTTTATAATCACATTAGGCATAATGTACTCTCAGAAGCATTATAAAAATGTACTTATTTTGTAAAAATAGTTAGTTTTAAAATCAGTACAATTTTGCTATATTTTAATTTGCTTTTATTATACTTGGAATTTAAGAGTGGCATAAGCATTTTTTATTTACTGGGAATTTATAAGATCTACATATTTTAAAGAACACTTACCGTCAGAGCTTGTGAGTACAAAACTCTCAGCTTGGGATTGCTTCTTTCCACCTATATTTTTGGGAAACCAATGAAGATCTATGGGGTAGATATCATCAGGAAGCTTCACTACTTGAGTTGTCTCACTAGTTAACAAGTTCCATTTTATGATGTGGTGATCATCACTACATGAATATAGCTCATCAGCTGTAGTCCAGCCCACACAGCTAACCAATTCTTTATGTGTAATTGAATTAAGGAAGTCTTGAATTTTGGTTACTGAAAGTAATCTTAGAATATACCTCTTCTCTAAGTATTGCAAAAATAAAGTGATAATAAGGAAAAAATATTTTAAAAATATTTAATTTTGGCTATTTAAAAAACAGATCTATATACAGAAGTTATTTTTCTTTGTGTAAGATCTTTACATTGCATTATTTTTCTTTGTGTCAAGAGGCAGCAGAAAGCTGGAAGAAAATAAAGAGCAAAAAAGGAATTTGACAGAGTATGTGACTTTAAAAGTATCATGTCTAATTAAACTGCACATCTATTAAGCACAGATAAAAGCTTAGGCTCCATCTACAGGAGGGCCTTGGTGTCAAAATACATAAGTTAAAACACATTTGATCAAATTTTGGTTTTCCTTATAGCCGTATCATACTGGGGATGGAGATAACTCATTTAAGAGTAACAAAGTGGTATTAGGTAAGCGTATACCTTTGCAATAAGACTAACAAACGATAGTATCAACAGACAAATTGATACAGGAGTGAAATTATTAGCTGTATGAGAAAATATCTTTGCAAGAATAAATCCTCTAAGAGAAGAAAGGGAAAACAAACAAACAAAATCTTGACACCTTCTGCAAGGTGCTGAACATCCTAGATTCCAACAGAAGTTACTGAGAATGGAGGCTACTAAGTACCTTGCTTGAGATGCTTAACACCTTGTAGTACTGGGCCTTTACATGTTTTCTGCAGAAAACAATAAATTTTTTTTTAATTAAGTCTCCAGAACCTGTAAAATAACTTTGCACTGTCTTTACAATCACATCACATATTTTACTAGAACATGATAAACATAATTCTATTTTACCAAAAGTGCTGTGTAAAGTTAATACACTTTGTTTTGAGACAAAGGATATGTTTTGGTTCCTTTAAGTGTGACGTCTTCAGCCTCATTCTTTCTAAATTTCTTGGTTTTGCTAGTCCAGATGAAACATTAAAAAGTATAAAAGATGGTTTCTTCACTGGATAGGTTACAGCTGTAAAGATTTTTTAAAATGAGTAATCACCATTAAAAAGGAAAATACAAATACTCAAAATAAAATGTTTAAAAGCAATTATGTTGTGCATGTTCTCTAAAGAAGGCCAGCAATACAATACACACAGTCTTCAACTAGGCATAGGTGAGCAATATATATGATGTTGTTGACCAAAGAAGAATAAGTAGTCAAAGAAGGACATGGCTGGCATTTACAGGCAGCAGGTTTGGTGACAGTTGTTGACTAGTGGGGGGCAAGGATCAACATTCACATCACATTCCCCATCAGTACCCAGGCCCACACCGGGGAAGCTAATGATCCAACCAGCAGATCAAATTCGGTGATGAATCCCGATCACATGCCACCTTCTTATGTTCAACGTGCCTCAGAAGATGACTAGCTATGGTATCTGCATACAAAAACGTATGCCTCTTTTCATTGGCAGGACACAATAACTAAAAATTAATCACTGGAATAAACTGACAGACTATTGAAGAATACGGTTTTAAAAAAGTCTCTCTCTCTCTCTGATATAATTACTATAGAGTACATATTTTGGACCAGAACCTCAGTTGGTTTAAATTAGCATAGCTCTACTGACTTCAATTGGGCTATGTTAATTTATACTGATAATCTGGTCCAAAATATGCACATATTGCATATGTGTAACATGTAATATGCTACCAAGTATCAGGGTGGATTTGATTTAAATCACTAATCAGGAAGACTCAATTTAATCATGGATTTCTACATAAAAAAGTGCATTCTTGTTGGTTGTTACAACCTTAATATATAGTCTTCACAACTCAGGGTATGTCTACCCTACGAAATTAGGTCGATTTTATAGAAGTAGATTTTTAGAAATTGATTTTATATAGTCCATTGCGTATGTCCACACTAAGCGCATTAAGTCAGCGGAGTGCGTTCTCACTACTGTGGCTAGTATCAACTTACGGAGCGGTGCATTGTGTGTAGCTATCCCACAGTTCCCGCAGTCCCCGCTGCCCGTTGGAATTCTGGGTTAAGCTCCCAATGCCTGATGGGGCAAAAACATTGTTGCGGGTGGTTTTGGGTACATGTCGTCAGTCGCCCCTCCGTCCGTGAAAGCAATGGCAGACAATGGCCAAGCTTTGATGCGACAGTTGTGTATGTTTCTCTTTGATGCAAACCCGCCCCCTTTGTTGATTTTAATTCCCTGTAAGCCAACCACCCTCCCCCCATTCGAAATAAAGTAACTATTGTTTTGAAACCATGCATTCTTTCTTTATTAATAAAAAAAAAAAAGAGAGATAATGGACAAGGTAGCCTGGGTGGGGTGGGGGAAGAGGGAAGGACAAGGCCACATTGCCTATTGTAGCCACGCTAAAAATCAAACTGTTTGAATGACAGCCTTCTGTTGCTTGGGCCATCCTCTGCAGTGAAGTGGCTGGGTGCCCGGAGCCTCCCCCGCATTCTTGGGCGTCTGGGTGAGTTGGTGGCCACAGTCTGAGGCCACCAAAAAAATTTGTCCTGAGAACCTCTGCACTAAACCATTTAAAGAACAAGTGATGCTAGAACTGCTTAACTGTAAGAGTATATGTTGAAATTGTGCAGTCCTGTAGAGTATACTGGCATTAGGACAGGGTACCCTTTATGAACGATTTGAAATCACAGACCATCTTGGAAAACCATCATTCCTAAATGCAGTATCACAAGAAAAATCAGAGACAGAAACCAATCAGAGTATAAAGATATTCATGCCTTGCCGCTACAGGGTAAGGAAAATTATAGGTGAAGCTGATAATGCATCCTGAAAGCTTCCCACTGTAAGATCTTGTTTTCAGTTATTTATAACTTTGTCAAACTTTAACCATTTGGGTTGAAATTTTCCATCCTAAGTTTCTGCCTCAGACTTTTTTTTTTTTTTTTTTAATAAAAGTTTCAGCTAGAACCATTCAGCCATTTCCAAGAATGAAACTAGGAGTTAAATACATTATTCTGTCCATGTGTTTTTTTTTTAAATACTATAAACTTTTTGTCCAGAAGCTCTACTACCTCTATGCTTTCAGGCAAGGGCTTGACATTTGAATGCATGGGTTATTTCCCTGGTGTCAGGGATGTGGCTTTTGCCATCCCCATGAAAATTTACCCAAATGAGGTCAAGTTATGAACCTCAACAAACCAGTTTGCACAAGCTCAGTAGACGCTTGTTAGAGTCCAGCACCTAAACTCTCTGAAGAGTCCATCTGCTGAGCACACACCATCCCCAGAGAGTAACTGAACATGCTCCATCCCAGGGCTGCAGAGACTGGACCAGGGTTTCCCCACAATTGCTCTTCCTGGTTGCCAAGACAGCTGTGATAGCATGCACCAGTACTGAGAGCATCAACTCTCAATGCTCCCCCAGCAAGTGTCCAGGCACTGTAGAGAAAGAGGAAGAACCAGCCTGGCTGAAATGCAGATGGGTGAGGAATAGGAGAGGGGTGGAGAGACAGGACAAGGGATTGCAGGACCCAGAGGATGGGGAAAGGAAGCAGAGGTGGATGGGAACTGATGCAAGAGGGCGGATAGGAGCAGAGGGAGAAGGAGCAGGAGCTGGAGCAGGATGATGGTGGGTAGGAACAGAGAAGGAAGATAGGAAGGGAGGGGACCAGGGACACGAGCTGGGGGAATAAGGATCTATAACCATTACAGAATACTACCCTTCAGAACCAGCAATTGAAATCTAGGATCCTGAATCTCTACCTTCCTCTGCCATAAGCAGGCTGTGAAATCCACTGGCAAAGTGTCTCATGACCATCTAGAGACTGTTCCACAGAGAATGATAGCCTGCTTCTGCTACCAGTTACTCAGTGAGCTCCAATGAAAGAAATTGGGTGTTGTGGATCTAAAGGTACCCATCTTGGGGGTCAATTTGGTTCCAAATTGTAGAACTACTGTATTAACCTTTTTTATAAAACGAACTGAAATTACAAAAAACTGCAACAAAAACAAGATTGCAAAGCCAAATATTCAAAAGTTAGGAAAGGCCAGAAGTAATGCTGTCCCTGTAACCTTAATTTAGCCCATGTGCTACATGAATACATACCTGCACACCCCTCGGCCCATGCCGCTTCCCGCAGCCCCCATTGGCCTGGAACGGTGAACTGCGGCCAGTGGGAGCTGCGATCGGCCGATCCTGCGGATGCTGCAGCTAAACAAACTATCCTGGCCTGCCAGCAGATTTCCCTGATGGGCTGCATGCCAAAGGTTGCCGATCCCTGGATTATATCATAATGCATACACTCAAGGGGAGGAGAGGAAAATTAAGGTTGCCTGGGCAACATTAATTCTAACATTTCCTAACTTTTAAGTGCATGGCTTTGCAGCTTTCATGTTCTTTTAATGCAGTTTTTTGGACATAATTTAAATAACTAGGGTGTTTAATAAGAAATTTATTTACTCCCAATTTACAGTATTAATCTTCTTTACATGCAACTACAGTATTATAGTTATGCCTCCACCAAAGCCAAATTGCAGTACTAGTTCCTCAATATATAGCTGAAGTAGATAGTTTGGGATAGTTTACATTCATGGATTATTTTGCAATGAAATAGAAAATGGCAAATACAAGACACATGGTATCACAATGCAGCAGAAAGTTTTTACAAAGGATTCTACTTCATAGAAGTCATTTTTAAATATGCATTTCTAAACTGGCTTTAAAATGATCATAAGAGTGCTTGAGTGACAACTGTCAAAACTACTTATTCTGTGAATATTTCAAAGCATGGCTGCTGCAGGACAAATGCCTCACTCTGCCCTTGAACCTAATCTGAACATAACAATTCTAAGGCTATGTCTACACTAGCACTTTTGTCGTAAAACTTTTGTGAGTCAGCTATATCGCTGCAGTTGCGCAGCTGTAAAGTCTCCGGTGTAGCTGATCTGTGCTGACAGGAGAGAGCTCTCCCATGAGCATAATTAAATCACCTCCAAGGAGCTATGGTAGCTATGTTGAAAGGGGAGCGTCTCCTGCCCACATAGTGCTGTCCACCCCAGCGCTTTAGTTGGTATAACTTATGTCACTCAGGAGGGTGGCTTATTCACATCCCTGAGTGATACAAGTTATACTGACATAAGTGGTAATATAGACATTGCCTCAGTTTCCCAAACTCCAAAGCTTCTCTCTCTCACCAACAGAAGTTGGTCCAATAAGAGATATTTTCTTACCCATCTTGTCTCTCTTATTTTTTTTTTAAAGAGGTGTCAGTTATCATAATACCCACGGTTGCAAACAGTACTATGCACACCTATTCGTTAGGAACTGGACTGAGACTACCAAATCCTTTCACAGAGGGCAGTGAACAGTATTCAGATGCCACTGTTAGTCACTACAACTTGGAATTTAGCCCAGACACAAGCAAACATTAAGTACACCGCTACCTCAATATAATGCTGTCCTCGGGAGCCAAAAAATCTTACCACGTTATAGGTGAAATCGCGTTATATCAAACTTGCTTTGATCTGCTGGAGTGTGCAGCCCCACCCCCCTGGAGCACTGCTTTACCGTGTTATATCCGAATTCGTATTATATCGGGTCGCGTTATATCGGGGTAGAGGTGTACAATGAATAAAGAATATCTTAAAAGTTTGAGGCTTTTTGCGCAGAGAAGGGGGATACATCTTCTCTTTCCGCCAATACTGTAGGCAAGGGTGAAGAGGATTTTAATGGAGAGAAGAAGTGGGCTTGAACTCTTCTTTCCTCACCAGCAACACTAGCTGAAGCTGTTTGCTAAAGAGATCAGCATGGAAATAGTTAACAATAGTGCCTGACAGCATTAGGTGTCTCACCACTTAGCTGAATGGGGTAGTTCATATCGGTGAACTGTTGTTTTAGGTTGCCCATTTGCAGAACCAGGAAGACAGCACTTCATTAGTTCACATTATTTCTCATTCAGGTGGTAATCTTTATAATCATAAAATCTAAAATCTCCAATTTGAGGCTTTTTCATGTCCAAATAACACTTACGTATTTAGGTCTTTAGAGACTAAAATTTTTAATCTACCTAAATTTGCAATGTGAGCATGATTTAAGGCCTCCAACTATTGCTTGGATAGTTTTATAGCCTCTCCCCTTTGTGATGAAGGATTCTGTTGAGTGTGTCCTGGTTTTGCAAAATCTCTCTAGTTTAGAGTCTAATTCCATAGGTACTTAGAGGGGAGACGACTCAGCAGAGAGGACTCAGCAGAAGATGCCTCTCAGAATTGGGCCCTTAAATTGTGCCAGCTTTGTGCAGCCTTGTAATTAGGTCTAAATATGTGACAGCCCTCTAAACAAACAGTCTACATAGACTCACAATGGATTTATCAAAGCCTTTGAATTTTTTAAGACTGCTGTATTTCATTCTCTCTCTAAGTAATCAAGCAAGGGAGTTTTTGTTGGGGAAGTGATAAATCTGTGACTGCATCTGAATCATATGATGGCATTAATAAATAAATAAATATGAATGAAGGTTGCCTTAACTAGTACTTTTCTTGGTATTTGTGGGATTTGCATTTGAGCAACCTGAACTCTAAACTAGCAATATTTTTGTTTTGGTTTTCAGAAAGAAGTATTAATACTGAGAGTTAGTCACAAAGATAGCTACCAACACTGATATTTTATCCACCCTAGGCTTCCTCCACACAGCCCTGCCCCCTGCATAGCTTCACTCCTCTATCATGCCCCAGGCAGAGTCCTGTACCTATAACAACTCACATGCACTCCCCTCACATATCTCTTTAGTCCCACTCTTCAATACATTCCATTTATCTTACATTGAGTCCCCAGAATTCTCTGCTCCCCCAACCCCATTCATCTTCCTATGTCCCCCCACATTCTTGCTAAGTACCCCATCTCCCCTCCTACCACTTGGCTGCCTATGAAGCAGCTGCAGAGTGCACTGGGGAATTAAGCATGAGCAAGAATGACTGTGTGAGACAGACAGCAGAATGAGCAGGAAAACGAGTGGGTTACAGGTGGCTGAATGGCAACATTAGAGGGTTGATGGCTAGGGTGATCAGATGTCCCGATTTTATCGGGACTGTCCCAATATTTTCTTGTTTGTCCCGCGTCCCGACCAATGTTAGGTCGGGACACTGGACAAACAAGCAAAGGCTCCGGAGCCCAGAAGGGCTCGTGCCCCCCCCGCCCCGACTCTGCCTCCTCCTTCCCCCATTGGCTCCCTCCCCAAATCCCCACCTCTTCCTCAAGCACACCATTCCTCCTCCCTCCACAAGCGCTGGAGGGAGGCCGTGGAGATGCAGGGGGAGTGCGGGGCCGGGGTGAGTGAGAATCCGACCTGGCCCCAAGCGCAGGCAGGACTCAGTCAGACGGTACCTGGAGGGAGAGTAGGGGGGCAGCCCGCGGAGCCAGGCAGTGGCTGTTCTCCCCACCTGGGCAGCGGGACTCAGGAGCAGTCACATCTGGGCTGGCTGTCCAGCTGCTGCAATCCCACGGCGTCCCTGGGGCGGAGGCATCGGCAGCCCAGCCCCATTCGTTCCCCTGCGGGACCCGAACGGGATGGGGGGGCTGGGGCCTGCTGCCCCCACTCCAGGGCCGCCCACGGGATTGCACGAGCTGGGCAGCCAGCCCAGACACGACTGGCCAAGGGCTGGGCGCAGTGTGCCCGCTGCTGGGTCCGGCAACAGGCCCGGGGGATTCGGGCCTGGGCGCCAGAGCCGCAGCTGCTGAGCGCCATGGCCGCTTCCTCCGGCCACGGCAGTAGGAGCTGCAGCAGCGGCTGCTCCCGAGTCACGCTGCCCAGGTGGGGAGAACAGCTGCCGCCTGGCCCCGTGGGCCACCCCCCTACTCTCCCTCCAAGTACTGCCCAACTGAGTCCTGCCTGCGCTCGGGGCCATGCCGGAATCTCACGCACCCCAGTCCAGTGCTCCCCCTGCGTCTACGGGGCCTCCCTCCAGCGCTTGTGGAGGGAGGAGGAAGGGTGTGTGTGTGTTTTTTTGCTCTGCCACCATTTTTTTTTTTTTTTTTTTGCTCTACGTCCCGATATTTGACCTGGGTGATCTGGTCACCCTATTTATGGCAAAGAAACAGGGATGTGAATGAAGGATCTCAAGGGTGAGAGACCAGTCACTCTGCATAATCCTGCATTCCTAGCTCCCTGATACACCGAAGAAGCAGGGCTGTGGGGACAGATGCACCAATACTGCAGCACAGAACTGGGCCCTCCCCACTGCACCCCCATCTCCTGCACAACTCCTAGTCCCTCTACCCCCCGGAGCCTTGTGACATTCCCAAAAATCTTCACTTAACCCCTATGTTTCTCTAAATTCCACCACCCACTTCTGCTCACCCACTCACACTCCCCTGCCCCTGCCCTCCATTCATAGCATCTTCCATTCATGCCCCTCCCTCCAGCCACATGCCACAATTTTCCTTCTGGTAAGTTACTGTTGGGACCCATCCTAGGAAAAGGTTACATTAGTAAACACTTTTCATCATGCTCTCACCAGGCAAGTTAGAGGGACCAGCAAAACAACCCTGCCTTTCTCCCTCCCTCAAGGCAGGTTGTAGTGGGGGGAATCGCTTAACACAAACTAGTATGGAGTGAGTGTTCCCTCAGCTCTTTCTTGACCAGGCTCCCCCCTCCCACTTTCCACAAGGAAATTATAGTGGGCCACCACTCCAGAGGGATCGCTCTGTGGTTTGAGCATTGGCCTGCTAAACCCAGGGTTGTGAGTTCAATCCTTGAGGGGGAAATTTAGGGATCTGGGGCAAAAATCTGTCAGGGATGGTACTTGGTCCTGCTGTGAAGCCAGGGAACTGGACTCAATGACCTTTCAAGGTCCCTTCCAGCTCTATGAGATAGGTATATCTCCATATAACTCCAGACCCTGGCATTACGGGAGTAGAGGGCTTCCCCCCTCATCCTCTCACTTCCCCAAGACAGGTAACTGGCATAGGTGCTGGAATTAAGGATGCTGCCACACCCCCAGGCTTGTAGTGGCTTCCATTATACACAGGGTTTACAGTTTGGTTCAATGGCTCTCAGCACCCCCACTATACAAATTGCTCCAGCACCTCTGGTAACAGGGGGAAGCCCCTCCAACTCCCCTTTTGGAAATTTACCTGTCCAAGGCAGCTGGTCGGTCTAGGGGTACAAGTCTCAAGCTGGGAGAGTGAATGGGCGTGGAGAACACTCTCCAGGGCAGGACCCTGTCGCTGGCACTTGGGCTGTCAGTTGCTCCCAGACCCTCACAGATTTAACACAAGCTTCCTCCTCCCCAGTTAAGGGCGCCCTAGAACTCCTAATACGGGGTCGGGGGAAGCAACGAGCGACACCACTTACTAATCTCTCAGTCCTCTCCGCTCTGTTAGCAAACGCTGCAAGGAAGCCGCTCTGTCTCTATAGCTACTTCCCGCGAGATTTCCCACGCTTATCCCCGCGCGAGACTTCCTCACTCCCCCGTCCACCTAACGGACCCTCCCAAGCCAGGTGACAAATCACTGACGTCATCGGACGGGCCTGTTAATTAATATATTTAAAAAATATATTTATTATAATTTTATATTTTAAATTTTTTTAAAATATATTTATTCCTTTTTTAGTTTCGTCCGCCATCGCCCCTCAGGCCGTTACCAGGCAACCAAGCTCCTCCCATTGACCCACACTATCATTTAAATTAGTAGGATTTTTTCCTCACTTAGGCGCCTTTAAGTACCGTTATTTTCATTTACTTTAAATTAAAAATTACCAAAACTCTGTAAATGTTTTTATTTTATTTTTACCCCGTTCCGCACAGTAACGGAAAACAATATGGCGCCGGAGGGTTTTTTTTTTTCCTCCTTTCAAACCTGTGGGAGGCCGACAGCCGTCCCTCTCTTTACCCAGCATGCTCCGCGCGTTTCTAACGAATTTCGGTTCGAGTTTGGAGTTTGGGCGCCATTTTCGAGTGTAGAAGCCGCCAAGCTGCAGCAGGCAGGAGCCGGCCGGACTCTCCAGAGCCAGCGTCACCCGAAGTCTTGCCGGGGCAGCTCGCCGCCTGCTCCGCGTACAAGGTACCAGCTCTGCCTGCTGACAGGACTGCGAACCCTGGGGCGGCTCGGCCAGCAGCGCTTCCAGCAAAGTGCCTAGTAATTTATCTGGGGACAGGTGGAGCTGGGGGGCTCTCTTCCCTGTAACTGGAGCTGGGGGACCTCCCCATAGAGCCTGCCTGGGGGGTAGCTGTAGATTTCCCTACGTAAGCTACCCTGGCGGGTGGGGAGCAAGGGGCGGCGGACTTTTCCCCCCCTCCCTTTCTTTTCCCTTCCCCCCACCCCTTCGGGGGAGCGAAAGGCGGCGGCGGCTTCTTTTCCCACGTCTTTAATCTGCAGTCCCGCGGGGTGGGGCGACTGTCTGACTGCCGTTCCGTACCACCGCCAATGTAACTGGCCCTTCCCGAGCACGGAGCGGCACTCCTCACGTAGAGAAGAGTGGGGTGATTCTGTTCCTCGGGGCGGCGACCTACCACCACCAGCAGTATTATATCTACCGAATCATGGGTGGGGGTCCATTGCAACCTATGGGAGAGAGCGGATTCCCCGTTGTATCCTTATGGACCTATGGGGACCCATTCATCAGATACCAATCACTGGAGGAGAGGCGCAGTAACAAGTTTGTGAGGCCTGATTTTAATCTGTCTGCAGACTAGGGTCGTCTTTGTGAATGTGTTTTCAACTACTTCTGACAGTTATACCCTAGGGAAACCCCTAAAGACCCAGACCAAGGGGCTATGGGGAACTTTAGGATGACTGGTTGCTTCCAAAACAATTCTGAGGGAAATGCGCAACACAATCACTGGTCGCTGACATCAGTTATTACCCTCACATTGAATATTTTCCAAATGGGGGAATCTTCTTGGTTTTTAATCGCAATGAGACTCACACTTGGCAGCAGGTCCGTAAGTGTTGCTTTTAAGAAACACCTTTGATTTTTTTTTTTTTGGGCGGTGGGTTTGGACATAAATACCTGTTAGATGATCAGGGAATAACTGGGGTAAATGATTCATGCTTGGCAAGGTGATTCAGATTGAGATGCGAGGTAACCCAGATTTAAAAGCTGATGATAAATAGTTATATTGTAAATGACTCTTAAATCTGTTTTCAGTATTTTTGTATGATTAACTACCCTACTCAATTTGAATTAACGTTATTAAAAAAAATCCTATAGGACTTTGTTTTGTTTTGTTTTAAACAAACAGTCACGGAGAATGGGCATAGACTCAAATTGCCTTAAAACGAATTCTCCCTCTATCTTCCACCCCCATCCCCATCCCAACCCCTGTTGTCCCAAATGAAGGACTCCTGTGGGTTGGGACTGTAGGTAGGTCAGAAAATGTGAAATGATTGGCACCGATTGTAAGATGACTTTCCAATCACGTCCGTTTTTATCTTGTGAGAAGTATACTTTCTTGTCTGTTTTTCTCCAACCAAAATTCACCACTTGGTGTGATAGAGTAATTTAGACTTTTTGAGGAGAATATTTTACTAGTTCAGGCTTCTTGCTTTTCATCTTTCTCCTGAGCTGCTTTCTATTCTTGCTTTTTTGGCAACTGCCTTTATGTGCCAAGTGGGGACTTTTGTACTGTTTTTTTTCCCCTTGATCAAGCATTAACATCAAATCTACTGCTGATACTTAATTTGCTTTTTGTTTGGTGTGCTGTCTTTAAGTGTTGAGCATTGCCAATAGTGAGCATTTAGCTACATTTTTGGGAAACAGTTCAGTTTAATGTCCTTTGGACTAGAAACTTTCTATAGAGTGGAAAGTATCTGAGTATTATTAGATTAGACTACTGAAAATACTTATTAGAAAATCTTAGGTGTGTGTGTATATATATAAAAGTGCTTCTTCAAGAACATATCTGCTTGGGATGTTCATTCAGTTTATTACTGAAATGACACTTGCCAGCAACATCATAATTATTCTTTATCTGAATATGGATGTTAAGTTTTAATGCTGCCACATCAGAATGTGTCTGTATGATGGGTTTCAATAGATGGATGTCCTCTACTTTTATGTAAAAGCCAAGGGGATAAAGCTACCAATTTAAGGGACTTTATAATATGGTGACTAAAGGCTGAGTTTTAGTTTGGTTGAAATCCTGATCCTATCTTTGAAATTCATATGGATTTCACATAGTAGTAGTCATTTTGGATACACATGCACAGTTATAGACCTTAACGGGTGATACGCCCAGCACTTGGGTCATGGGGTTTTTCTTGTTTGTGTTAGCAAAGGAGACATATCCCTTGGGTAGTTTGATTGCTTGGAATCGGAGGGGAACAGCCAACAGAAATCATGCCAAGCAAAAGGACCAAAACCTCCTCTGCAGCCCGTCAAAAAGGCAAAGAGCCCTTGGAGGAATCCACCAGTGATATGGAAGTGGAAAAAGAAGCCGACACATGCATCAGTGAAGCATCTCAGCAAGGTAAGTGTTTGCTATGATTCCGATGTACCAAGCATGTAAATTTAGTGATATGTCTTCATGATAGTATCTTGCTGAACTTAAGGCCACTCCAGTTCAGATTCAGCTTCTATCTAGGAAGGGATACTATAATTTTTTTATTTTGACAAGTTGAATTTAAATCTGATTTTAAAACTGCAAATATGGCTTTGAAAGAGTTAAAGCATTTGCATCGGTGTTTTAGGTTAGGTAAAAATGCTGTTGGTAGGCAATGTTTCTTCCAGCTAAGCCTAGATTTCATATTCTTGCTACGTTGTCTAGTACTTCCGATTATGGTAGCAGGATTATTTTAGCTACAGATGCATCCTGCAGTATGGGATTTCTTGGGCTGGAATAAGTGGCAGTGACTTGAAATTCTTCTTAAAATAAATTACTTTTAGGCAATTACTCATTATGTATTAAACTTGTGTTAGAATTGATTTTCTGCTGGAAATATCTGTAGAAAACTGGTTTTAGGAAGCCATGTATGTTATGTTATTAAAGTAAGATGTTTGATAAATGGTTAATATGTGGAAAGTGATGTCAGAGTTGTCTACTTAAAGAAAAAGTTGCTTTTAACAGTTGAAAAGCTGTTTTATTTAAAACTATAATTGAAATCCAAGGGGCCAGTTTGTTTTCGTAACAAACTTCCTGCCTTTCAAGAGTAAGTTGTGCTGTCATTACAGTTTTTCAGGGCATTGTTCAACCATCCCCAAATCTCCTCCTCCTTACAGTATGTGTGAGCACGCCTGAAATGTGGCTGTCCAGTTATTAATTAGAAAGACTTTGCTCATTTGTATGGATTTGTAGGCTTTTTAAATGTAACTATTGTAATTTCACACTGCCTTGCAAAGTGTTAGAATAAGCATTATGTAATGAAACAGTAACCCCACTAGTGAACGGATGAGACATCTTAAGTGTCTACTTTCTAAAAAATTAGCTCCTTGGAAGAAAGGTGCTTTAACTCCACTTACGTTCAGTTTTAATAATTTAAAGTGAAAGTATAGATTCCTAGTTTGTATAGAAGCAAATTTTTACTTTTTCTGCTTCAACTAGGCTTTTAGAAGGTCTCTCTAGTCATTGAGACATTATATAGTTTTTTCTTTTTATTTTGGATGTTTTTAGCAGCTTCAGATGGGGTACTTGATAATCGAAGTTTAGAAGAGATTTTGAGTAGCATCTCTCCTCCCCCACCTCCAGCAATGACCAATGAAGCTGGAGCTCCTCGCCTCATGATAACTCATATTGTAAACCAGAACTTCAAATCCTACGCAGGGGAACAAATTCTGGGACCTTTTCATAAGGTATTTTTCTATTTTAAGTAACTTCTAAACCAAAGTAAAATTTTGTTTTGTCTCTAGTACTCCTTACAGTACTGTGAACACAACTTATCAGCAAATAACTTCTTATTTTATATATTTTATAGTGGAAGAGTGAGAATTACTTTAATGATGATACTCTAATTTTATTTAAAGGACAATAGATTACTTGTAGTCAAAGTGTAAGTTTTTGATACTGTACCATGCTTGAATTAGAAGTAAACTACAACTTAAGCATATATCGTCTTTGCTTTATTCGATTTACTGAACAACGTTTAGGGGTTAAATCACAAATACAAGAAAATCATGTGGTTAATTATGAGCTTGTTTCTTTATAAACCATGCTTACTGGGTACAATATAGCTTTCTGACTTTACAGAATAAAACTTAGAAATCTGTGCTAACCAGAGGTGTATTTTATTCTCCCCCCCCCCCCCCCTCTCTTCTCCCCCCCCCCCCCCCCCGGGGCAGTAAAAACTAAGCTTCCCAATAGTCTGCAACTTCCTGCACTAGAAATAACAGTATTTTCAGATGTCCACAAATTAAGTAGATGAAGCAAATTGGCTAGTTTCTATTGTAAATTTGAATATTGTTTCTTTCTGTTATGCAGCGTTTTTCTTGTATTATTGGACCAAATGGCAGTGGAAAATCCAATGTCATTGATTCAATGCTTTTTGTATTTGGGTATCGGGCACAAAAAATCAGATCCAAAAAGCTTTCTGTGCTGATCCACAATTCTGACGAACACAAGAACATCCAGAGTTGTACTGTGGAAGTTCACTTTCAAAAGATTGTTGACAAGGTACGTATTCTTCTGTTTAAAGAAAAAATATGCTGAGGCTTTTTTTTTTTTTTTTAAGGATATGAGAATTTAACATTTTACTGTCTTTCTTAATGTGGAACTAGCTTAGAATGAAAAACTTGCCCATGTGATCGGTTTACCTTTATGAAGTAGAATACTTCAAACTAGCTGGCTGAAAAAGTACACAACTTCAAGGAGATTTGTTTTTTGTAGTGCTTAATTTCCACTTTGAGTAGACACAACTTGTCATTAGAACTTCTGGATGAAAAGTGTTTGATAATACATTATTTTAAAGTTGTTTAAAAATACTAAACTTTATTCTACCATCAAGTCACATGAGAAATGTTTTTATTTATATATCTATATTTATAATACACTCTCTCTCTCTCTAGGGTTGTGTGTATCTGATTTCTTTGATACTTTTTTATAAGTCTAAAATCAGATACAATTTAGAACACGGTGTAGCATGCATTATGTAGATTTTTTTTAAGATTTTAGGATTAAAAACTGAATATTTTTATACTTATCAGCCTTAGATATTTTCTACTTCAATATCAACTTATAGTAGCTTAAAGTTGACATTTTTATGATGCATACACACACTTTATATCACAGTACATTATCAATTTAAACAATCACAAGACTTTCACCTAAAAAGACTAAACATTTTCTGAAATATTAGGGATAAAATGTCGATGTGACCTTCATTTTGACTGAAAATTAAAAATTTAAAACATCTATTTTGCTTTCCACTTTACTTAGTGCGAACTTTTATGTTGTATTGTTGATTTATTGTTACTTACAGCTTGAGGGAAAATTTTACTTAAAGGATTCTAATATTTTTCAATAAATTGTTCAACACTGCTGAAATATTGACTTAATTGTCCAAGAAACGTTTGGGATAATTTTGTGCATGCAACTGAAGAAATAAAAAAGGGGAAGTGTACTTGCTTTCTGATGTAAATTATAAAAAGCTTATTGAAAGTCAAAAGATTTTAGTTAATAGATTACCAGAATATATAATTTAGGCAAGGGTATTGTAAAAACAGACTCTTCATGCATTTTAATTGAAGCACTGTTTGTCTGCATTAAACTATATCTAAATACAAATAAAAATTTGACTTGTATTTATATTATACTAGCCTGTCCAATAATTAAATTTATTGTGGCTTTCATTTGTATCTGCATAATACCGCGAAGCTAATTTCATGAAGCAAAACAACTTCTGAATGGATTTGATATTAAAGGTGATTGAATCTGGGGGGGGCTATTCCATTAAAGTGGTAGACCACTTTCTTAAATTTTAGAACTACTGCGTTTCTTTAAAACTTGCTTTTTAAAAATCAAATTTGGTTGTATCTATTGCTTTCAGGTAAAGCAAAGATCTGACTAGCTACAAAAACGTGTGTGTGTGTGTGTGTGTTCAATGTATCCGTTTTTAAGTGTGTCATTTTTTGTATCTTCTATTTGTTCGATGGCTTCAGAGGCACTTAGCTAAAGTAACAACTCTTCCTTAGCCCCGCAAAAAAAAAAAGACTTTAAATTATTCAAAAATAAGACAGCAATTATGTTAAAATACTCAAGGCGTCCTAATATAAAGATTAAAAGAAGAAGTAGCCTCTTTGAATTTGATCAAGGTTTTTTCTTTTTGATATGCATGGAGAGTGTAGCAAGAAAAAAAATCTGTCATTAGATGCTAAACAGAGACTATGGTGTTTTAAAGCAGTAGCTGGGGTGAGAGGAGGGAGAGGCATAAAATTAAGGCCCACTCAGTTTAAACTTGTATAGAGTGCTTCTATGCTGTTTTCAAGGCTGTTTTTGGAAGCAAAAACATTGCATGTTTAGTGAGGTGTGCACGCTCTAAGATTTATTATACACTTCAATAGAACTGGGAACCAGGGTACAGTTGCCTTGTAAAAGCCTGAACATGAGGGTAAAACTGCACTTAACAGTGAAATCTGAAGTAAGCTGTGACTTTATACTAACAATTGTTTTTCTGGTTTTGTTTTTTCCTCAAAACAGGAAGGGGATGATTATGAAGTCATTCCCAACAGCAATTTCTGTGTATCTAGAACTACCTACAGAGATAATTCTTCTGTCTACCACATCAGTGGGAAGAAGAAAACATTCAAAGATGTTGGTATTCTTCTTCGAAGCCATGGAATTGACCTGGACCATAATAGATTTTTAATTTTACAGGTAAGTCTGATTAGTTCTGAGTCTAAAAATACAACTTTTCTTAAACTCCTAACAAAGTAAATTTGTCTAGATACTTTGATTCTTGTATTTGAGGCCTTAAAGTACTCTAGCAGCACATCATGGTTTGCATGCTCTAGCAAAAATGCGAATCATTATTTGCTGCTTTGGAAATTTAAGGAAGAGAAACAGTTGAAGATACTTCTAGTCCAAAGGTTTGTACTGCTGAGTGTGTTCCTGAAATTTGGATGAATAGAATTGCTATACTTGTTCCGCCCTAGCAGCACGTAAATATTGGTGTAGTAAAGTAAATCTTAAACCCCAATATTATTGTGCTGCTTAAGCGTGGCAGAGATTCAGCAACTTGTTTATCCTTTAGATAAAATGCATCAATACTGAGTCAGCTCAAATGTGAAATAATTAGAGATTTGTCTACATAGTGTTTTATGACATTGAAATGTTTTTACTTCAAAGGTACATACATATTGAAATTAGATAGGATTGTGTTGCTTTCAGTCTATATATGCTATCATCACATTAAGCATGCTATTCTTTACGCTTGTGTGACAACTGCAGAAGATGGAGTTTTTAAAAATACACTTTTAAAGTATTGGGGTACATAAATCAGCCTTGCACAATTAAGTAATTAAAGCTCACAGCAAACCTCATTCAAGCTTTTTAAAAATGTGGGGTTTTTTTGTTTTTGTTTGTTTTTGGTTTGGTGTGTTTTTTGTTTTGTTTTTTTGTTTTTTTTTAAAGAGCGAATTTGGCATTCCTGTAACATATTTCCACTTCCTGGTTCAAAGGTGAAGGGGCTGGTGTCCTACATTCACCATTTGAGACAAAGCCTGCAAAAAAGCATTCAGGGCTTCCTAACTTAAAAATAATTGGGCTTCCTGCAGCTCCTATTGGCCAGGAACAGTGAACTGCGGATACTGGGAGCTGCGGGGGTGGGGCGTTCCTGTGGACGGTCAACGTAAATAAAATGTCTCACGGCCCGCCAGCAGATTACCCTGATGGGCCGTGTGCCAAAGGTTGCCGACCCCTGGTGTAAGGTGTTTTCTCCAGTACTTGGATGAAGGTGGGGAAATATCTGGGAAAGAATCCTGCCAAGCATAGTTCTTTTTAATGTAGGTGGCTTTCCTTCCATTCCTCTCTCCCACCCCCACCCAAAAAAACCAACCCTCCATCAAATGTGTGTGTGTGTGTGTGTGTGTATATACACACACACACACACACACACACACACACACATTT
Organism: Trachemys scripta elegans; assembly: GCF_013100865.1. Classification (NCBI taxonomy): domain Eukaryota; kingdom Metazoa; phylum Chordata; order Testudines; family Emydidae; genus Trachemys; species Trachemys scripta. The sequence goes on from NC_048306.1 coordinate 82,792,498, forward strand.
TTTTTTGTTTTTTCCAGATTTTTTTTCAGAATTAGTGAAAACTCACCTATTATTATGGTAGTCCACTGGACTACCAAAATAAAGTTATTAGAGGGGAGCCACCACGTATGAGTCCCACTGTTTTCATCTGATGATGGGAAAGGTAGTGAATGTTGTGTAACCAGCATTAGGGCAGGGTGGTGGGTCTTTCTTCCCTGCTCCTCCTCCTCTGGCCTTGTGTGGGCGAAGTACTATTGTTAACTGTGCAGAGGAAGATGTACCAGATTTCTATGCAAATAGTCTTTCTCAATAAAGCAAGTCCATTTCCCTGTGCAAATGTCTGTAGAGCTCTGCTTCAAAAAATGCTGATGATTAATTGACTCAAAGGGCATGTGAACTGATAACTACCAATGGAAAATGACAGCCTTGAATATTTGAGGGCTGGGGAATATAGCTAAAAATATTTTATTTAAAATATGGCTGTCCACATGATTACAGCAGAACATACCTTAAATGCTTAATTTAAGAATCAATAAATAACATTTCCACTAAAGTGTTGCTACTTTTCTGTTATAACTGAAACTGGACTTAATATATCTCTGTTTTTTCAGATTTAAATGAATTTTTTTTTTAGTCCAATTTTAAGTGAATACCACAAATCCTGACCCGCTAAATATTGTGCTCATTCTGAGGAGAGGGCCCAATACAATTTTTAATTAAGAGGTCTGGGCCAGCATATAAATTTAAGATATATACTATTGTCTTTATTGATAATGGTGAAAGTTAAGCTGTGGATTGAGAAGTTTGTATAAAGATCAAAGGCAGAATATAACCTACTTATAGTAACTAAACTTAGTTATTCGGTACCTAATTACTGGATTCAGTATCCCTCATTACAAAAAATACCTACCTTTAGACTACCTCTATTTCTACTTAGTTTTCTTCTTTCTCTTTTTCCTAATAGATTTAGGTGTCCAACTTAGGCACCTAAATTTTAAAATTTTAGTCAAACTAAATAGAACTGAATTAGTATGGTTCTCTCTATCAGGTCCACTTAGTATTGTTTGCTATTCTGAACACACTTGAAGCACAACCTCTAAAATAGCCTCTCTGCCTACAGTCTTCAAAGAACCCTGTTTTGTTTTGGTTTTTTTGCCGAAGGCGAGGGCAGCAGGAGCAGTACCATTTTCAACAAAGAGCCCTTGTCAGAAAGGTTACTCAGGTATTACACCCTCTAATAGCTTCTAAAAGCTTTGTTGCAAAAATTATTCTCCTAAAATTGGACTTGACAAATATATTTTGGTTTTAAACCTTTGAAAACTATTTAAAGACTGGCTTCAGTTGGAAAATTAGCAACATTTAAGTGGGGGAAAATGTTACTTAAAACTTCAGCACCGCATACTTTAGATTTTTAATAAAGTTAAATGCTATGAAATATTAGGAATTTGGGGGTAAACACTTAAAATTGTCCAGGTGTACCTTTCAGATGTTCCACAGGCTATCTAAAACTATAATACAAAAATGAAATTTGTCATTATAAAGCTTATAATAAAAGTATATCATATTGTAGAAAAGTCCAGCATCTTGCTGTTGGGTTTAAGATAATGTAATTTTAAAATATTACTGAAATTGTGATGTAAAATGGTTATCTGTAAACAGCAGCAAATAAAACCTAAGGTTATTTTTTAAAACTTTGCTTATAATGGTAATGCTATGAATTTGTATGTAGAACAAGAATTGTGTTAATTTGTATTTTTGGGTTCAATGTTCTGGCTACAACATGCTAAACTCATGGAGGAGGTGGCTGTACTTCTTGTTACTCAACAATGGCTCCTCCAGGCAGTGATTAGCATTAAGCTTGAAGGGGCATCTTGTTTACTTCATTTTTGCTGGAATGATGGTGGATGTGACTAAAAGGAATACTAACTAAAGGGGAAGAACTTCTAGAGATCTGTCAAGATCATAGACTTCCCAGGGATAGGCAAAAACACTTGAATGTGACCAGCAAATGGGGTGGGGGAAGAACTATTAAGACTACAATTCTGCTAAATGTCTCCAAGATGAGAGAGGCAGTTCAGTACACAATTAACTTCAGTCTCCTCTAAAGAAGAGTGGGAAAATCCAGCCCTACAGTAGATAGCTGGCTCCTATTCAGTTATTTTCCAGAATAATCTTAATTTCTGCTAAATTGTTGAAGTATTAAAAGTAAAATACTGTGAGATTTTCAATATGCTTTCTCTAAGGTAGATTGAAAGTTATGTGCTGAACATATCCTCTTATGCGGATTATTTAAAATATACAATTCTAATCTTGATAGGTTTTTACTTCTAATATTTTCAGATAACCTTTAAGCAATTTTAAAGAAAAAATATAGTCCCTGTAGTTCTAACTGATTGGAACAACATTCTGCAGTGTATTAATAAATTTTTAGCCAATGGCAGTGTATTTTTGTCTTATGACTTAAACTTTTGCTGGCAGCAGTCTTAATATATTAAAATCTCCTTTCACCTGTTGGCCCATGGAAATATTTTAGGAATTGCTCTTTTTAGTGGGTTGGGAGACTTAGTGGTTGGGGGAGCAATTTGCTTTCAAATAAGGAAGCAGGTTTGTTTGTTTGTTTGTTTGTTTTCCTCCACTTTTAGGACAAGTTTGTGAGCAGTGGGTAGGATTAATTTTACAAAATGTCTTTATTGCATTTGTTTTAATCCACATGAAAGTTCAATTCCTATATGTAAAATGCTCATAAGCAATACATAGATTTATTCGAGTGAGTACTAAAAGTAGTTTATGCTACTGCTGTGTTAGTGTTAATGCTTCATGCTGAAGTGAACCCAGTGCAGTGGGATATGATAATTGGTGCCTCTTTTATACTTCCAGTATTCTAAAACCTAATGTTTAGAGGTCACTAAATTTTTCATGTCAGACAAAACATTTCTCAAAAAAAAATCCACTTTGTTTTGAGAAATCTGACTTTTTGAAGATTAATACACATACTTATTGTATATTGTCAGATTTGAAGTCTAAGGTTCTAAAATAATTCTCAGTTATATTCAGGGAGTGTCATCTGATACTTTTTATTGGATTTGTTCAGAATCTGGCTTTGCAGATCATAAAATCTTCATTTGCTTACAGTGTTACTCTTTGTAATTAGCAAACTTGTTGAACACTGGAAAAGTGAGTGTTTTGTGAGCTTTTATTTCAGTGTGTCTTATTAAACATGGGTGAGGGCAGACTGTACACTTTGCGACTCATCTAGCTATTCATTAGGACAATAATGGAGAAGGATTAGTGTATTTAAATTGTGTTTTCTGGGGGGGGGGGGAATTATGCATTATATATATATATGTTGCATTTTCTTGAGATTGTCAATCTCTGGCTTGGATTCCAAAACTAAAGACACTGAGTGAAAGTCTAACTTAAGGAATCGTATTTAGCACAGAGCTGAACAGGATGTTCTTGAGAGAGCTTCCAAAATTACAGTCAAAATATGTGTAAATAACATTTTAGCAAAGATAACTTTTAAGTTGGAGCACTATTGCATTATGAACACATAATTATCCTATACAAAGTTCAGCTATTAGTGTAACCGGCTAATTCTGAATTTCTCAGCTTTGGGCAAATTAGGGTGTCATTGAAAGTTTCCTATACATGTGCATCTATCAAACATTTTGATTAAAATTCTCAAAATGTGTATCTAAGATACTTACAGGACTTATTGATTATTTTTCTCAACCCACACCCAGTAATGCTTAATTATGTGGGGAATCTACTGGCAGAAATTATAAGGATGGTTTCACCAAGTGAATTTTTCCTATGTGGCATATATGGAGAAATTGCAGTCTTGCATGTCTCATTTTCTAGCCTGCAAGAAAGAAACCCCTACAAGTATTATTTTCCCTGTCCCATTCTGTTAATAATAGACTTTGTAGGGGTTTAAACTCACAGCAGTGAGAGACTCCTTTGCAAGAGTGGAGGGTCGAATAAGGTAGCATTACTTATCAGGGTGCATAATATGTGGCCTGAAAATTCTGTGGAATTCAGTTCCTTAATTAGAGCATTTTTGCTTGAAAAAAGCATCTCGGTTGAAAATCTGGGGTTGAACAGTGAAGGTCAAGTGTGGCTGCCATTATAAAATTCCATTTTGAAAAAAGTGTATCCCGTATTTACATTTCTAGCATTAATGATTTTTCTCTCTTCCTTCACCTTGTCCCTTCACTTCCCACCCTCACTTAAAAATTGACGTCTGTTGCATAGAAGAAGCAAAGAAATTGAAGGCATTTCTTGCTAGCACAATCAACACCATAGTGGAAGAACAACTACAAATGGAAGGGGAGATGAGACAATAGAACAAGTGTGCAAACTATTATTTGGTAGACATTAATGGTTTACAGCTCGGGGACTGAGGTGGGGCTATATCGGATGAAGCTGTTGTCTCAATCTATTTATAGGAACATAAAAAATGGAATTAGATGAACAATCTGGTGTGACGTCTCTGTAGGTGGCCAGTATTGGATTCAGGATTGAAAATTACACTGGCTTGAGACTTTGCCTGGACGAGTAAAAGTCCATTTGTAAGATAACATTCATGTCTGGTCCAGCATCTTGTGACCTGCCAATTCTCATTACCTTCTTGCCTCTTTCACTTCAGTCCTAACGTAACTTGTATTGGCTGTTGCAAAAAGCTGCAGCCAAGACTAGTAGTTACATCATCTAAGGCTTTATTTCAATTTACGTCTACAATTTTAAGCTTTTAAAGCATTTATGTATGCGGTACTCCTAGCTCTAGTGCGTCTCAAAATGGCAGTTGCTAAAATCAGGCCAGAATGGAAATTCAGAGATGGAAAGACATGGAATTATGACTGGAATTATCTGACTCAAGTATGAGTGTCACCAAACTTGTTTTTAATAAAACCTGCTCTTTTACAAAGTCAAAATATTAAATACTTCTGCAAAATATAAACTCTATCTCTCTAATGTGGTTTCTTCTCCCAGCAAATCTAAGGGGTCACTAGAGTTTCCTTCTGCTGTTGACTACATAAGCAATTCCTGTCTCTATACTTAAGAGGAGGTACAAGGGGGAAAAAGTAAGTCATGAGGGTTCAATTATGCGAAATACCCATTCAATCAATAACTCCTCTTGCAGTGCATGAAATGCCTTAATGAAGCAGCTGGATATAAATTTTTGAGGATTAATATCCTTCATCCTAATCATGACTCTACTGTGCTTGATATTCCAAGGGAGATGTACCACTATAGGCTCTGCCTGTAAATAGGCAGTTTTGTCTAACCTTCAATATTAACATTCTCATACAAGAACTGAAAGGGGAGCTACTCTTTTGATCAAGCAAATCAAAGTCATTTTTCCTTTATGGGCAACTGGAGTCTCTCACTTTAGTCCCTGCATTGCGCGGTTCTCACTTTTTATATTAAGCAGACTTCTTTTTTTAAAAGAATTTTAAATTAAAGAAAATAATAATAATTACACCTAGCATGTGATGATGTAAACCCACCATATAAATATGCAAGAAAATAATTACTTAGTTCTCTCGTAGTCAGAGAGTTAGTATTGTTACTGGCAATTATGGAAGTACTGGTTACAATGCCGTAGTTAAATTTGAGTGTTGAACTTAAAGGAGAATGTCAGCCTGTTTGTTACATATGGAGAAAAACATATTGGCCTAAATACCTTCAGGGAATCTGGGCCATTATCCCTAAATTTACAGCATTTACTCCAAGTACAAAAATATGTCTTAGTTTGAGTTAAAATTCATTATAAATAGATTTAAGAACTGTAATGCTTATTATCGGACATTTTTGTCCTTTATTATCTTATTGCTAACACACTCGCCACGTTTTCATATAGTTAATGCATTAAAGTCTTGTGCATAGATTATACTGAAGAAATTAGGTGTAATTAAGCTAAGTTCATTATGATTGTAGACTAGTAGATGGAGCCAGGTCAATAGCTCAACTTATTAAATGCAATCACTGTAATAGAGGTAGTTCTATCAGTCATCTTTCTCCTAATCTAATTTACATGCTGCAGTAAATTTCTTATATAACTTTAACAAAACCGAGTAATTGCCAAGTAGAAGACTACCCGTTGGAATTAAGTTGAGAATACATATCCCCAACTTTAAGGGTTTTTTAAAAAAAATACAGTGTGGGTATACCAAAACCAGGCATTACAAACCCAGGACATTGAGAATTAAGATTAAACTAAAAAAATTCAAATATAGTGAACCATGGAATGTGAGACCAAAAAACTAACTATGGGGACTTTGTCAGGCTTTTAGGTTGTCCAGTTAGTATCCACTCACATCCTGGACCCACATTGCCTACTGAAAGAAATGTAAAAAATGTAACATTTTGTTAACACTTAAAGCTAAGCTATTTAATATTAAACTAAACAATAAAACATCACAACTATCAAAGTAAAATCAAACAAATTAGACTAATTTATTAAAATCCACTGAATACCAAAAGTAATCAATCCTTATACCAATTTTAAGAATGTGGCTGTTTGGTCATATTCTTTCATTGTGATTTATAATCAAAGTCAACCGTATGTATGTTTAAGTAGCTTAATACCAAAACCAAATTATCTAATATCTGGGCCATAACCTCTGAGTCAATTATAAAGCTTCCTCAGAATTCCATGGTGCAGTGGTACTAACCCTTTCTTCTTCCCATTTCTTCTCCCCTGGCCTACAGAAAAAAAAATTATAAAAACAAACAAAATTTGAAAATACTTGTTTGCCAGAAGTTGCAGATGACTATTTTGTCTCAACACTTTTAAACACGAAACACGCTTTAAAATAATTTTGAGATCATATTTAGGACTGTTTAAATGTGGGGTATATTTCTTATAGGTGCCATCCCCATGTGAACTTTGTGGTTGCTCATAGTACATGTATGCACACATTCGCACTTCCACATCCTAAAAATAACTAGGCTGAGACATCAACCAGTTAAACTAACAAAATCAAAATACAGGGTCAAAAATAAAAAATGGGGTACTTTTGATAACAAGGATTTACAAGCTCTTCAGTTTTTGCAATAATCTGGACTGAGTAGGTGCTCAAATGTCAATCAAGGAATCAGGCTGCGTTAGTCTGCTAGCACAGTGCTTCCCTGCATCTGAAGAAGACACAATAGTGAGAGATACTAGTCAGAGATTAAAGTAGCCTTTATGTTAATGTCATGCCTTCTCCCTAAGGTGATGAATTTTGAAGATTCTGGATTGTCCATCGTCCAGAATGGTGAAGCTTCTGTGCCTTAGTTTCAATTCTTATGTCTTTCAAACTTCGCTTATTCTGCAAATCTGGTTTGAATTAAATTATCTTTTAGGAAGCATCAGTTTGGGAAAGTTCCACTTGAATTAGCAATTTTTAAAATATTCAGTGTTTTACTTATTACAAAGACTAAGTCTATGACAGATACAAAAAATAAAAAAATTCAGATTACATGAGACGACTTCCGAGACATCTGGCAAGGTCTTTGCCAGGTGAAGAGGTCTTTGACATTGTCATCACTTCATCACAAAATAAAAATAGCTGACTAGAGGGGAAAAAACAAAAAAACCCTTGCAATGACTATTCACTCAACAGTCATCATTAGCAAAATTAAAAATAAGTTCAAACTTGTTCAGTTTCATCAACTCCAGTTTCTTCATAGAAACTAGCCATCTTATAGTCAACTTTTTATTTTGGAACTCTTATCAGTCAAAGAGCTTATCTTCTAGAATCTTCATCTTGATGAAAAAAGTTGTTTTAAAGCCTATCAAAATGAGATCCACTTAACATATAAATTTAAGTTTTATATAAGTTCTGTATTGCCACATAAGTAAGGTTGGAGGATTAGATTTTTATTGGTAAATGTTAGCAAAGGTCTTTCACCATATACACACCGCTGATGGGAAAATATTCCATTGATGATCAAAATGTACAGATATGCAAAGTAAGATGTGGTTTAAGAACTTGTTTAAGGAAGTATACAATGTATATTTTGACATGTTATGATGACAGTTTGTGTTTTAATGGTTATGAAGCTTAAACTTCTCAAATCTCAACACCAGTCGTTAAATTGTCTGACATCCCCCACAATTATGAAAATTTAAATAGATAAATAATGCTTAAAACTAAACATTGGTATTAATTATAATTATATAAAATCTAAGTCTTCCAAACCTACATATAAGCTTTTCCTTCCACAGGAATATGCAGTTAAAGCACTCATACAGCCTTAACCTTGCCCCATTAATAATATTATGTAATAACTACATGACTACAGTTTCAAGGCATTTAGTGTTTGTGGTTCCCAATTTAATAAAACTGTCCTTTAGGGTCAGTTTTCATTTATGTTCCCTCATGTCAGCACACCAGGGCAGAGTTATGGTTCTTTGGGTGCCTTAACTGTAGATATCCATACAGTAAGTATGGAAATATATATTTTTTTTCTTTTAACCTAAACTCTGAACTTCCTGGATTTGTAATAGTTACTTTTAGGCATAATCTTGTAATTCTCTTTTTAACCTGTAAATCACGGATAACTTATATTTTAATTTAGCTTTTTTTGCCTGGTATAATGACGTGGAAGAAACTCTTGTAGTTCTGTTTCTACATAACCTCCTCTTCATGGCAGTTGTAACAGTCTCCATTGAAACAGGAACTCCTGCCATCCTCCTGCATGATTAGCACTTTTATGGGCCCATAGAGAAATTGGCTTAAAAAGAATACATATGTACTCCTGAATGCAGTTTCTAGCAAATATGATTTATTATAATCCAATAGATACAAAATTAATGGAGAGACTCTTCAATAAAGCAATAGTCTCTGTCTATCGCTATGTAGCCATATTACATTGTTGGCAATTCTCCATGCTTCTGATTTAAAAAAAAAAAAAAAAAAAATCGTATTTTTATCTGTTAATTTCTTTTACAACTAAACGTTGGGTGTATGCTGCATGACTGTTCTCCTTTAGTCACCAGCATGTATGACTTTTTGCGAAGATGTTGGTAGCCACAGTAGTCTTTCTGATAGTCCCTTAATAGTGTGTGGGCACTGGTGCCAGTATTACTTTGAAAAAGCCCACTTCCCCAGTTGAAGTCATCATACCTGGGTACGTTTTTAAATTTTAATTTTAAAAAGACAAAATTAGATGACTGACATTAAACTCAGGCTGCTATAAGCAGATACATAATCCACTCCATTAGGAAAAAATTATGTAGGCAGTGTTTATACTGTCTCAAAAGCCTACAGCCTGGGCTCTGTTAAAGGAAGTGGGAAAGCAAATTTGAGCCAAGGGCCTGCCCCTAGCTTAAATCTTTGAACTGTAAGCAAGGTCACAAACTGTTTTAAAGGTTCACTTGGACAGTTTTTTGAGTAGCTAGCACCCAGACCAATTTAGGGTTTTAAATATCAATAGGTATAACTTTTTGAATTGCACCCTGAATTTAAATGAGAGCCATGGCAAGCTTTGGATCCTTTATGTAATATGTTTCTGTGGTGGGCCTCCATATTCCACACAACATGCAGCTATTATTTTTGGGGTGGTGGTGCTATGTGCTGCATATTATAGTAATCCAGTCTGGGGATAAAAGGCCATACATATGTACTGGCAAGGTCCAGATCCGTTACAGTTGTCACTACTCCCACTACTTAAATCTTTTTTCTATACTTTGATTATCATTTGCCTTGATCGTTGTAACTTCCATCACTCCAAATGCCACAGCTAAAGTACCATATATACTCGTTCATAAGCCGAATTTTCTTAGTAAAAAAGGGAAGCACCAGAGAAGGAGGTCGGCTTATGAACGGGTATAGAGAGGGAGAGGTGGGACATAGCTCCTCCCCCCAACAGAGGGAGGAAGGAGAGGCAGCAGACAGAAGGGAAGAGCTGGGGCCAGAGTCTCTCCACTTCTGGCCACGCTGCTCTCTCCCCAGCCTCCAAAGCAGCTGCAGCTCCGGGGCTGGGAGGCTGCAGCTATACCGCTCGGCCCTGCCCCCCAGAGCAGGCTGTGGCTGCGCTGCCCGGCCTGCCGGAGCACGCTGCAGCGGTGCTGCCTGGCCCAGCCCGCTGGGACATGTTGCGGCTGCACCGCCCTGCCGGCTGGAGCTCGCTGCGGCCGTGCTGCCCAGCCGGCTGGAGCAGCTCCAGCCAGGTCAGAAACATCCTCCCCAGATAAGGTGGGATGGGATGGGGAAAGTGTGGCGGTCCCGGGCTAGGGGTGGGGGCTGGTCACGGGTTACTCCCCTGACTCCCAGCTTCTCTTCCCCCACCCCCCCAAAAAAATTTCCCCACCAGTTGCTATCCCAGCCCGTCAGGGTAAGCAGCTGGCATGCCGGGACACTTTGTTTACTTAGGTTTACCTTCGTGCTTGCGGATGCTCGAGGTAAACAGACCATCTCGGCCCCCCGGTGGCTTATCCTGATGGCCCAGGAGCCAAAGTTTGCTGACCCCTGAATTATAGGGTCAGCTTATGAACGGGTTATAAAAAATTTCCATTTTTACTTATCCATCTTGGGGGGGGGGGGGTTGGCTTATAAATGAACCAGCCTATAATCAAGTATATACGGTCATCATCCTCTTCAGCAACATCAAACTAGACCTTCACATGACCACCAGTGTTCCCTCTATTTTTTTACATTCATGTAATGAATAAATTATGTGCACCAATATGGAAAGGATGTGTGACACATCACCTTCATATTGGTGCACATAACAAAATTCATGTGGTGGCATTGGGGCTGAGAGGTTTGGACTATGGGAGGGGGCTCAGGGCTGGGGCAGAGGGTTGGGTGCAGGATGTGAGGGCTCCAGCTAGGGGTGAAGACTCGGGGGTGGGGCCAGGGATGAGGGGTTTGGGATGCAGGCTGCCCTGTGGCTGTGGTGGGGAGAGAGGACTCCCCCCAGCCCTCTCGCCGCAGCAGCTTGAGGCAGGGGAGAGGCACCTCTCCCCAGCTGTGGCAGCTCTGGTGGGCCTGGGCTGGGCCAAGGGAGCGGCTCCTCTCTGCCAGCCGCAGCAGGTCCGCGCTGGGGCTGGCGGGGAAGGGTGCCTCACCCTTGGCTGCAGCAGGTCCGCACTGGGAGGTGGGGGGCGGAATTGTCTCTCCCTACTGTAGTCCTGAGCCCCTGCACTGGGGCTTAATAGGTAGCTGCACAGCCATGCAACTTAAAGACAACTTAGTTGACCACTTGCCTTATCTGAAGAAACTGGCTTCCTGGCTCTTTCTAGATCAAACTCTGTCTCCTCATCCTCGATTCTAAGGCTTTGCACATAATTTTGTGTCCATCTATATCTCTGCTCTCACTTTCTTCTAATCCCCCTCTCCCCCATCCCCACAATTTTGTTTGCCTCTTTCTCCCAATCCTGTTGCCCTGCTGTTTCCTTTCTTTCACTTTCTCCTGCTATTAGCTTTGAGTCTTCTGTAATGCTTTTCCTCCTCTACATGTGAAACAGTTTGACAAACTAACAACTTTCTTCCTTTAAACCTGTTTCTGCCTGGAAACCTTTCTATATTCTTCTTAGTATTAAATTCCCGTAATCTCACTTTTCAAACGTATTGTCTAGTGTCTTTTTATGGTTTCTCTTGTCCTTCTTAGATAGTAAGCAGTTTGAGGCAAGGAAAGCATCTCACGTTTGTGAAGCACCATATAAACTTCAGCATCATAAGTTATTGAATAATTATCCTGCCAAACACAGATTGGAAGTGCTTTCCCCATTCCAACACTACCTAAGACTCCAGAGGCAATAGAGTGTCCAGAGGTTGCTCCTAAATTACACACCTTATTTATACAATGGGAAAACCTGCTATTCTCTATAGATAATGTTTTCCACCAATCAATAAATATCACCATTATCTTATCCAGATTAAGAACAATGCAGTTTGTACTCATGCAAACTCCTACCTTGGCCAATCACTATGAAGGCAAAGAGACCACACATACAAAATGATTAAGAAACATTGAACTTAATGTAATCCATGTACTGATAGTACATCAATATAAATTTCCTCTTATTTCCCTAAACTTCACATGAAGGAGTAATAGAACCATAAAGACTGCTATATGAAAGTTTAGGTCAAGCAGTTAATTGCCACTGCACTCTGGGTTCTTAAAAAGGTGAGCTATCTTGAATAGCTCAATTCGTGTCCCTGCAGTTGAGTTGTCAACTCCTCAACAGTGCATCAAAGGGTGCTATTTGGGAGTTCTGTATTATCTGCAATTCAGATTTTTTTTTAATCAATAGAAATAAATCATGAGAATACATCACTTCAAATTGAAATAAGACACTTATTTCAAATGAAGACCTGCATTTCAAATGGAAATCTCACAAATCTATGGAGTAATTTCAAATTTAAGCAGAAAGCACAGGGGTTAGCTTTTTAAGAGACTTTAAACCATTATTCCTAAGCCTGGTGTGAGGCTCAGATGAAATAAGGCAGAGGTTTTGTCTGGCTTTGGAAGTACATTTGAGGCATCACAAGAGAGATTTGAAAATAGTGAAATTAACATGTTTTCCTTATTCTAGAATACTTTAGAATGTCAGAATATGGTAGCATCCAATACACAATTTATGATCACAGCCTAAGGTGAGTGTACTTACGGAATGCAGAGTGTACAGTTAGGGATTAATTTAGTTGGACATTTGGTGGCGATATAAAACCTAATATCTACAATGAAGGAATGTTGTTTTTTTTTAAACTTTCTCCGTTTCCTGAATCTAAAACTGCTAGCTGCAGATGCATTGCTAAAGAATGTGTCTACAGGTTTTAATGTGCTTCTCCTAGCTTTCTTATTCCTAAAATTAGAGCTTGTCTTTCTGATCCTGTCAAACACACCTCTAAACTCCATAGTTTTCAAACATGATAAAGACTGGACTTGATTGCCTAATACTGAGCGTATATCTACACTGCAGTTAGACACCTGCAGCTAGCCTGTGCCAGCTCACCCAAGCAAAGGGACTGTTTGATTGTGGTGTCGATGTTTGGGTTTGGGCTGGTGCTAGGCTCTAGGACCACAGGAGGCGGGAGGGGCTCGAGGCTCAGGCTACAAAGTCCAAGAGCCCAAGGTCAAGGCTGAGCTCAGATGTCTACACCGCAATCAAACCAGTCCCTTAGCCCAAGTCAGCTGGCATGGGCCAGCTGTGGCTGAAGTTACCCAGATCAGGTTTTACATTGAGATGTCACCCCGGTAAAGGAAGACTGGGAATAGACTCTATTATTCTGCTAATACGTTTTACAACTTGTAAACTATACTCCAAAATTTGGCTGAAGATAAAACACTCATTCCTATTTATTCAGTAATGGTAATGTCATAGTCATCCTCTCAGAGTGCCCCTTGTGGTGTTGCCCCTGCAAATATCCCTTCCCCCCCTCCCGCCCCCCTCAGCTTTCCCTTCTCTGAGGGCCTCAAAAATTCTCTCAAACACTTTGGCAAAGAACACCCATGTCACAGGGTAACTTACTAAGATGGAGATCTCTAATCACAAAATAAATAAAGGGTTCTGGCCCCAATGCTTTCTGTGACTCCAGACTCATCAGTCTGTTTTCCTTCAGAATGGAAGACTCTGAGGCTTACCCGAAGAGTCACTTACTAGAGTTCAAATGGCCCAAACAAAGGACCAACACAATGTCTGATTGCCTTGAGCTTATTGAAAGTACCATATCTCTCCTGGGTTCTCTCCCAGTTTTCTGCCCCTTCTACAGGACAGTGGCAACAGGAACATACGCATAGGTCTTCTGGTTCCAGAGTTTCTGACACCCAGGCCTCTCCCTGCTTCTAGTCCTGCCTCTCCCTTCGTGCCTCCGAAGCCTCATTATATATAATTTCCTGATCCCAGGTGCTACCCTGCCCCCTAATCAGGCCTAGAGTGCACCTGTTCAATCAGAGAAGGACTGAGACCCTCTTCCTTAAAGGAAGAACTTTCACACTGGAATTCCTTTGCTATGGTCTTGCTTATGAGTTTTTGGCTTCAAATGTGCTAACAAAGAGGTTGTATTCTAAGCTATTCTGATTTGCTTCTGCTCTCTGGTGAGTTTGATCCTTAATCATCATCAGCAGATCTTTTTATAGGAAGAAATTTTAAAAGCATGGATACCTGTAGAGTTTGAAATATCCAGGAAAATCTACAGAATATAAGCTCTTGCTTTTAAAAACTTTTTTTCTAGCCCTTACGTCTGCAAAAATAACCCTATGCTCTTGACCGCAAAGTAAAGCGGTAGAGTGATGTCTTGGTGGGGTGATGTTGGCAAGGAGCTCCCTCCCCAAGCAAGAGGAGCCTGCTGCTGGCGTGGCAGGTACGTTGAAGGCTGTCTTCACCACCACTGGTCTTCAGGTTTCCTTGGGCCTTCCTTTGGAGACTGCTGCTCCCTGTTTTGGGCTGAGGGAGCAACAGTCTCAGAGGAAAACACCAGTCACTCCAGGAGAGCTGTGTGTAGGAGACCTTAGACCATCCCGTGCTTTCCTACACATTGAGCTACCCACATTTACCATCCTTTCCTGGCAACTGCCCTTCTCTCCAAATCTTCCCATTTCATGTTGAGGTGCTTGATGTTGTTCAGAACTGTTCGTTTCCATGTTATTTGCGGTCTTCCTCTCTTTCTTGCATTTTCTGGCTTCCATTAAGGACAGTATTTGGTAAGCGTTCTTTTTCCATTCTCGGCACATGTCCCATCCACTGATGTCTTCTTTAGTAGATTATTTGTGAGAGGCGCCTTGTCCAGTAATTTTTCTGACTTATTAATTCGTCTTTCTATCTCTGTTATTCCCAGTGTTCTTCTCAGACACTTGTGATGAAATGCATCCAACTTTTGCGTATCTTTCTTGGTAAGTTGCTAGGTCTCTCTGCTATATGTTGTAATAGCAATAACAATTGCTTTGTACACATTCAGTTTTGTCTTGAGGGAGATGTTTTTGATTTGCCAGATGTTTTTGAGTCTTCCAAATGCAGTGTTTGCCTTCCCGATTCTTCTTCTTATTTCCCCGGGAACTATTACCATTTTGGCTGATGGTACTTCCAAGATATGTAAAATTATCCACCTTCTCCAGTTTCTCTTCAATATTGATTTCTGTCCCTATAGTCCCCATTAACATGACTTTACATTTCTTTGCATTGTATCTCAAACGTATCTTCTTCATTACTTCTTTTACTTGGTTTGTGCATTTTTGAGGTCCATTGGCATCTTCACTGATAAGAGCGATGTCGTCAGCAAAGTCTAGATCAAATAGCCTTGAATAGTTGCATTTTAGGCCATATGTATCACTATCTCATTGTTTTAATCCATAATCAGTGACTAGGATAAACAAAAAAGGAGACAGGATGCATCCCTGCCTTACACCTGTCTTGATGCTGAATGGCTTACTCAATCTATTTTCCATTTTAATGCAGGGGGCGTAGAATGTCTTCACAATGTTAATTAATTTTGTTGGAATTCCATATTGTTCCACAATTTTCCACATTATTTCTCTGTTTACACTATCAAATGCCAGTGTAAATGTGGTACCAGATGACAGAACAAGGAGTAATGGTCTCAAGTTGCAGTGAGGGAGGGTTAGGTTGGATATTACGGAAAATTTTTTCACTAGGAGGTTGGTGAAGCACTGGAATGGGTTACCTAGGGAGGTGGTGGAATCTCCTTCCTTAGAGGTTTTTAAGGTCAGGCTTGACAAAGCCCTGGATGGGATGATTTATTTGGGGATTGGTCCTGCTTTGAGCAGGGTGTTGGACTAGATGACCTCCTGAGGTCCCTTCCAACCCTGATACTCTATGATTTTTATGCCTTTTGAAAGTCCACAAAATTGATGGCAAGACTGTTTTGGAATTCAATTGTGTTTTCAATAATCTGTCTCAGGGTGAAAATAGTGTCGGTGCATGATCTCTCTTGTCTAAATACAGATTGTTGTTCACGTAGGATGGTATCTATCTTTCCTTTCATTCTATTCAGGAGGATTGCTGCTATTACTTTTCCTGTGACAGAGAGAAGTGTTACTCCCCTCCAATTTGAACAATTGTTTAGATCACCTTTCTTTGGTAACTTGATTCTGATACCGAGGGTCCATTCTTCCGGCACTTTTGCCTCCATCCATATTTTGTTGCACAGCGAACAGATGACTGATTCCACGTCTTTTCTTCCATATTTAAGCATCTCGGGATGAATGCCGTCCAAACCAGGTGCCTTCTTGTTTTTCAGCTTCCGCAATGTTTTTTTACCTCCGATACATCTATATCTAGATCTAATGGCTTATCATTGTTCTATTCCAGACTTGTAATTGGTTCTGGTTGGTTTATCACTTCTTTGAAGTGTTCCACACATCTGTTTTTTTTGTTCCTCCTGTGTTTTCAAAATTTCTCCTTGTTTCCCTTTCACTGGGACACTTCTGAATTTTGATCCATATCCTGTTAATCTAAGAGAGATTCTATACAGAATTGAATGATGTAATGAAAGAAATACCAAACAACGATCTTGTCCTGGTGATGGGATATTTTAATGCCCAGATTGGAAATGAAAGAGGAGGTTGGGAAACAGTCGGCAGCCCACATACAACTGGAACAACGACAGACAATGGCACAAGACTTGTTGAATTTTGTGCCGAAAACAATCTTAGCATCTGCAACTCTTTCTTCCAACATTAAAACATACACAAAAAGACATAGATTTCACCAGATGGCCGTACACAAAGTGAGATTGACTTTATCTGTGTTAGTTAAAGGTGGAAAACATCAGTGTTAGACACGAGTATTCAGAGGAGCAGATATAGGGAGTGATCTCTAGTTGCTGAAAGCAAACATCAAATTGAAGTTTAAAGCACTTACAAAGAGAGAACACAGACTCAGATTATTCAATACACAGAAACTACAAGATTGCAGGATACGAAAAGACTACCAGATAGAGGTCAAGAATAGGTTTGAGGCCCTTAAAGATCTTGAAGAAAACGAAGTGGAAAAATACTGGGATCTCTTCAAAACAGCTATTCTAGAAGCAGCTGAAAAGATAATTGGTAGAAAGAGAGGAAGCAATAAAGAACAGTGGATCTCAGAAGAAACATGGAAAATTTATAGACAAAAAGAAAACAAAAGGCTTTAGTACTACAACATGCGACTGAAGAAACAAAACAAACTTACAGGAACCTTGACAAAGCAGTAAAGAAACAATGCAAAAAAGATAAGTGAAATTGGATAGAAAGTATGGCTAGTGAAGCTGAAAAAGCAGGGGAAAGAAACGATACAATAGGCTACACTTGGGGTGGGCAGACTTTTTGTCCTGAGGACCTCATCGGGGAATAGAAATTGTATGGCGGGCCATGAATGCTCACAAAAAAAATTGGGGTTGGGTGCGGGGGGGGGTGAGGGCTCTGGGGTGGGGATGAGGAGTTTGGGGTGTAGGAGGATGCTCTGGGCTGGGACTGAGGTGTTTGGGGGGGGATCAGGGCTGGGACGGGTGAAGGTTCTGGCTGGGGGTGCAGGCTCTGGGGTGGAGATGAGAGGTTTGGAGTGCAGGAGGAGGGTGCGCCATTCTGGGATCGAGGGGTTTGGAGAGCGGGAGGGGGATCAGGGCTGGGGTAGGGGGTTGGGGCGTGGGGAGATGCTTGGAGCCTGCGCCTCTGAGCAGCGCTTATCTCAAGTGGCTCCTGGAAGCAGTGGCATATCCCTTCTCCAGCTGCTACACATGGAGCAGCCCGCAACCCTCAGAGCAGGGCCATGCCATAGCTTCCAGGAGCTGCGTTGTGCAGCCCCCGACCCGGTGCCCCAGCGGGAGCTGACGGGCCAGCTAGTTTGCCTGGTGTACACAATCCTAAAACAGTGCATAGGAGGGCTGTCTTTAATCTAAAACTGGGGGTTGGTGTAACGTGTTCCCATCAGTGATGGGGGAGATGCCCAGCCTTCTTTGACTAAAAAAGCGCAGCTAGTGGTGAAACCAGACCTCTGGGAAAACAGAAAAGAGGTGTTTTCTCTTTGTGAGTTGATTTTAGTTCTTGGGATTATTGAGCACTGAAGAAATTTTTCAAGCCCTGGGCATCTTTATTTGGGATTGACGACACCTAGAAACATAAGTCCAGCATATCAAAGGAGCTCTTATGCTATAGTCAACGATGGTGGTCCTTCACAGCTATCACTTAGGCATCTATCATTACATAATCATGTATGTATCATTACATCTGTGTGTGCTTCTGCCTCTGCCCCCAGACATTCACTTTTCAGTAAGAGGCATATACTGTAAGGTAAACTGTTGAAAGATTTTACTTGGGGCAGTTTTGAGATTGAGATTTTTTTTTTTTTTATTAAAGTTTCATAGGTGTTGGAGGGATACTGTCAACTTGAATTTCTACATTCGTTAGACATTAATTTAAAAATACTAGTACATACTATTTAAATGAATAGTTTTTCTCTTCTCCTCCAGGCACAAGAGTTACACCAGATATGCTTAAGCTTATTGCTCTTCTCTTTCTCTCTGAATATGTTTGTCTGTTGTCTCTTGAGTTTCACTTTTGCTGGTGCTATTTTCTTTAAATACTCTTTCAAGATATGGACAAGAACAGCATGAGTGGTGTTCAAAACCCTGGCCTAGTTATGTATTTTGCATCTAGTTAAAATTGAACATGTGGAAGAGAGACATGATTAAACTGCATAATAGCCATCTTGAGGTTATACAATGCATACTTAACTTTTTCAGTGCCTGTAGTGGAAAGAAGCTGCTGGAAGTATCTATTGAATGAAACCAT
The DNA here is from genome assembly GCF_013100865.1 of Trachemys scripta elegans. NCBI lineage: Eukaryota > Metazoa > Chordata > Testudines > Emydidae > Trachemys > Trachemys scripta. The sequence goes on from NC_048306.1 coordinate 82,811,200, forward strand.
TCAACATTTAAACTAGTAACAGAAATATTTTTTTTAATTCATCTTCCTTAATGTATAAACCGAGCAATCATTCCATTAATGTAGTTAGCAGTAGCCCAGTTGAACTGTACTCATTAGAAAATATTTGCATTTTGGTATACATATACTCTGGTAATAAGGGTAGGTAATGTGACAGATTATAAAAAGGATTGATTTATTTTGTATCACTTTAATAAATACTAATGTCAATAGGTATTAATAGTTTGTCTAATAATTGAAGTCAGAAAACTAACAAATTTGTATGCATACATCTTTTAATAGCTTTGAAATAAAAAAATAAAAAGTGCTCCTACATACGACTCAATATTAATGTGGATATTTTTGTGCAGGAAGAGGAATAAGTATACAAAACATGTAAAAGTACAAGATATGGCTCTACCGAGTTTTTTCTCTTCTGCTCAACTGCACAGGACTTGCATATTTTCTCGTGAGAGGAAAATGAGGCCACTAGGTGTCATCCTATACCAAATAAGTAAATGGAACCGCTCTTGCCAAAGTCTCTGACCTCTTCCTAGCCCATGGGTCGGCAACATTCTGCATGCGGCTCGCCAGGGTAGGCCGCAGCCAGCACATCCCTCGCCCGCGCCGCTTCCCACCGCCCCCATTGGCCCGGGACTGTGAACCGTGGCCAGTGGGGGCCGCGATTGGCCAAATCTGCTGCGTCAGCAGGTAAATAAACTGGCCCGGCCCGCCAGGGTGCTTACGTTGCCGACCCGTGTCCTAGCCAAAGTTCAAAATGAACCATCTTCATCTTCCTTAGTGTGTTAGGCACCTTCTACACAGTTGGCTGTTGCTCCTTTTTTTAAAACCTTGTTTCTACCATGGCTTCTGTAACTCCTCCTAGTTCTCCACCTCTTTAATCAGTCCTTCGGAGGATCCTCATCCTCTATTCAACTTTTTGACAGTTCTAATGAGCTCTCTCCTTGGTCCTCTTCTCTTCTTCCTCTACATCTTATCTCTAGATAACCTCGTCTGCAAATACAAATTCAAATACCATCTCTATGCTGATGACCCTCCGATCTACTTCTGACCTGTCTATTTCTGCAGCACAGCATCTCAGGCAATTCAGGATGTCTGGGCTGCTCCCCTCCATGCTGCAGCTCACAGAGGTGGATTAAAGATGTCAGCGGTCAGTTGGCAGTTACACTTCTCTTTTTATTTCTTCCATTATTATTTTTTCCTTTTGGGGGGGCAGCATCAAGCAGTTTTTCTATTTCAGGCTTCTTTCCTCCTCCCTGGGTTGGTCTTAAGCAATCTGGTGGTTTAATCCACCCTGAACTTCCACTATAGTGTCTCCCTGCCAGCTATTCTGCCCCTATATAGGCATGGTAGAGCAGCCAAGAAAGCACTGGGTCAAATCCAAACAGTGCCATTTGTGTGGCAGCTTTCTCAGGCTGGCTGAGTCCTTCTAGTCTTTAGAGACTTCCCTTATTCTGCTCTTTCTGGTCCATTTTTCCACAATTGGCATCACATCTGCTTTGGTGGGTTGGCAGTCCCACATTCCTATTCAACTCGTAGCCCCAAGACCTAATAGAGTTAAGGTTGACTGGCTGGGCACAACTCAGCATCTGCCGAGCCTGAGAAGGCTGCCTCACAAATGGAACACAACTTGGATTTGATCCAGTGCTTTTTTGGCTGGTTTGTCTGCTGGACATAGTTAGTTCATTACCTCTGGAATATTCATTATTCAAGTTTTTTCACTGCTTTGGAATAACTTATTTGTCGGTAGCCAGGGCACATGGAGCCAAATCTTTTATCCACCTCTGTGAGCTGTAGAGCGGAGCAGCCCAGATATCCAGAATCTTGGGAGACAGTGCTAGCACAAAGGAAATTATCAGTAAGAAATTTTTCCCATTCTGTCCAAACTAAAATCTTGGCCTGCCTCTCTGATATCTCCTTGTGAGTGTCTAGCCATCAGTTCAAGCTCAAACATGGCTAAAACAGAGATTGAGTTCCCTATGTCATTTTTCGATCACTGTGGACAATACTACCATCCTGTCTGTTAATCAGGTCTTTAACCTAGGTATCACTTTCGACTTTAACTTCCTTCTAGATCCTCACATCCAAGCTATGTCTATTTTGCAGACTTTTGCTGTATAACAATCTCTAAGGTATTGCCTTTCCTATCCATTCACATAGCTAAAACTCTTGTCTTTGGTTATAAACTGTTTGGGGCATAGACCTCTCTTTGGTCTATTTTGTGTAATACCTAGTACGATGGGGTCCTTGTCCATGAGTAGGGCTCTTAGGCACTATGGCAATACAAATAATAAATGTATTAAATATACATGCATTTCTGATATCTTTTGTTACTTTACAATTTTGAATTTAGACTAAATATTATGCAATATTTTGAATGAATTTGGAAGATGCATCACCACTTCGTTCCAAGCATATGGTGAAGTATGTAATTGGTTTTTAAAAAATAAAAAGTTTGCTCCATTTACCACACCAAGAACTAAAATACATTGTTTGTCTTAACATCAAATTTTTATAATTCTTTTACAACTATTTTCCCATTCTACTTTATAATAAAAAATTAGATCTGCTGTTTTTAATAAATTTTTCTGTGTTATATACTTTCAGAGATAATGCTGTGCAGGAAGAAATAAATATAGCAGTGAAAGTTAACAAATATTTAACAAGGCTTTTTGTTGTTTTTTTCCCCAATAATAATATCAAATTGAACACCCAAAAGGTTCAAGTGACCAATCAGAACACAGCTCCTGAAACATATTTTTTCCAAACTACTACTCTTAATAGGGCTCCATTCCCAATCAAACTACCTTAAATACTTTTTTATGAAAATAAAACTGTCTTAAATGGTATGGGGTTGTCATTTTTTAGTTTTTCAGGTGAGGGAGAAGTGCCTTTGAAGTTTTATAGAGTGATGAAGTTTAGTTTGGAGGGTGGGCTACGGAGAACATATTTTTTTCTCACACCATCACCATAGTATCTTCAGAGGGAGAAAATTTTCATTATATTCATAAGTGCCTCACTAGATATATGGGTATTGTGACTAACTAGTTCTGACTACTGCCTTACTATGTTGTAATTTATAACATCTGACTTGTCACGTAAGTGGCTTAGAATAGTAAAGATCTTCATGTTCTCTGCATCCCAATACCTTCTTTCTCTTAGAAAGAAACATTAGTCAAAAAACCCCAACCCCCTAAGAATGATAGAATCTAGATTAATTTTTTTTTTTAAAGGGGGAAGTCGAACAGATTGCAATGATGAAACCAAAAGGCCAGAATGAACATGATGAAGGTATGCTTGAATACTTAGAAGACCTAATAGGATCAGGACGGTTAAAAGATCCTATTCAAGTTCTGTGTCGCAGAGTTGAGATGTTAAATGAGCAGAGAGGAGAGAAGGTGAGTCCTCATGAGCGTTCATTCTCTAAAAGTCAAATATAGAACAAAATCCTTAACTGCTGGAACTTTTTATTTCAGAAAAGCAATTGAAAGTGTAAAGATAACATTCATGAGGAAAAAATTAGGGGGGTTTGTTTGGCGGAGTGTCTTTAATTTTTATTTTAAGAATGTTGTATACAATTTAAAAAAAAAAATCATCTCAGCAGGAAGTTCATTGGAAATCATGATCAGTCTCTGGAGAACAAGATACTGTGGGCAGTCTTCCAGAGCTGAGGATTCCCCAATATGAACTGGTTTGCAACCAAAGATTAGAAGAAATGAGCTGCTTCTCTTCCATGGCTGGTCATAGCCCAAGCTATGTGAAAGATGCATTCCTACTACCCTGGGAACTGGAGTTCCTGTAAGAATACCCTCCAATCCACTGATTCCCAAAGTAAACAGAAAGCTGAAATAAGAACACTCCATAATGCTATCTCATGGCCCCAGCTTGGCTGAGATAATATTAGTACTTGGACTTCAATCCAACCTCCATTCATGTTACCAGTCCTCTTTATATCATAGCATTACAGTCAGGTGCTGCACTCCAATCCATTCAGTTTCAGCCTTACAGCGTGGATGGTGGGTGGCTAACAGCTAAAGATAGAATTTATTTTCATCTGGTTCAGAAGATGTTAATTAGTAGAAAGACATTCTTCTAGAGCTACTGTGACAAATGTGGGAATTTTCTGTAATATATTTATGAGCTGTCTATATGACTTGGTACCTTGGCATTGTTACCACTTGGGGGAAATTTTCTCCCTAAGACATGGGAAATCAGTCTAGGTATTTGAGATATATAGCAGGGGTGGCCAAACTTACTGACACTCTGAGCCACATAGGACAATCTTCAGAAGTTCGAGAGTTGGAGCGCACCTTGAGATCTTCCCTCCCTGCTGGGCAGATGCCACAAGCCACTACCCTGCTGCAAGTCAGAGGTCCCAAGCTTCCCTCTTCCCCTCTCCCACATCCCTGTCTGGTAGGTGGGAAATGGGGGGAGGGGTATGAGGTGGGACTCCAGGAGCTGCATTTTAACATTAAAGCCATGTGTGACTTGTGAGCCACTGTTTGGCCACCCCTGCCATAAAGGTACTAGGACTGTGTGGGCTGGAATCAACACATTTAAGTGGAAGATGCTACAGAGACAATGAGAACCTCAATGACCAAAATTAACACCTAGCTGCAGAGGCAGATGAACATGTGAAAAAAGCCTGGCTGTAAAACAAGAGGTGTCAGGTGGCTGTATTAAGAGCTCTGATGACAGACGCATATGTTTGGTAGACAAAAAGGAACAGACAAAGGAATCATAGGTAGTTCCTACAGCAGCATGGATCTGGGTGCCCTGGCTTTAGCCAGTCTGAACTCTTTCTTAACCTTTGCTTCTCTGTATTTCAAAATTGTCTGCCAGGTGACTAATACATTACTACCTTGTTTTGAAAAGATTGCCTAGGGTCGCTGCAAATACTGACTGAGCATTGTGCCCTGAAGGGGTATGGAGAAGCCTCCAGCAGGAGTCTGGCTTGACTGGATTCATTGCAGAGCCAGGGAGAGAGACAAGGATTGCTGGTGCCCAAAGATCCAGCTTTTCAGAGTCATGGCCCTACCCCATGGAACTCTGTGGAATTGTTGGGGTCCAGGACACACAAGGGGTCACCTCCAAGGGATTGGCTACAGGCTGGGGCATATCCCATACCCTGTGAATCCATAACAGCTACCTACCTGACTAAGTGGAAAAGATTCTTATCTGGATGCTCTGTCTCCATCTGCATTATAGATTCAAGATATTGGAACACCTACTAGACCTGAAAGAATCAGGCCTACCAATGAGCTCATTAAAATTCATCTGGTGGCCATCTTGGCCTTTCAAGACCAGTCCTCCCCATTACCACCACCACTACCCCCCTATGGTCAGGGGAGTCTTGAAAGGACTAATTAGTCTATCCACAGGTTACAGTACCAGCTCTTCTTTGAGTGATGGTCCCTGTGTGTGTTCTACATGTAGGTTGCACATGTGCACCATGCACCCAAGTCTAAAAATTTTTCAAAGCAGTGTCTTTTGGTCCACACATGTGTAGTAACTAACTTTTTTTGCTCCCGACCAAATAAGAGGCAGTGCAGGTCAACGCCTCTCCAGTTGCTTCTCTACTGCCGCCTGTCCTGGGTTGGAATTGTCCTCCTTCACTTGGTTGCATGACCTATAAAGAAAATATTTGTAAACCGTTATATTCTTAGATTTGTAGTTAGTAGTTCAAGTTTTTAGTGTAGTATAGTGTTTATATTTCCCCCTGCTTGGTGAACCCCTCCCTGGCTCTGGGACTGTGCCCAAAGTCCTGGGATTCAAGAATTACATCTCCTGTCCTTGATCCCTCTCTATCAGTGATGAACATCAACTCTGCCTGTACGGTTTGGATGAGGCACATAACTCTGAAGTACTGTGTCTGTTGCAACTTGCCACCCAGAACTTGAGAAGCCCAGGAGTTTCACCTATGTAAGCACCTGGCAGAGGAGGCTATGAGGCCCCTCTCCGATTCAGGCCAGGGAGACCACCCTGTACGTTGGCCTGCAGTGCTCCTCCAAGCATGTGCCTTGGAGCAAAGCCCTCAAGTGCTAGGACTCATCTTTGAGGGCTCCCCATGAGAGTAGAGGACACACTCATGTATGCAAGGACAGATCCCCCTTGAGGACTGTCCATGAGAAACTTACGTCCTCCCCAAGCCTGTTCAGTTGGGTGACATGTGCGGAACCTAAGGAACTGGCTCTGATGAAGACTCCCAGATTGGAGGGCAGGATGCATAAAAAGTAAGATCCGACAGTTCCCTCAGTACTGAAGCATGAGACTCGATGCTCACCAGTTCTGTCTGAGTACTGGTCCAGATCCAAAATCAGTGTTGCCTCATCTATCTAGAGACCGTTCAGTCACTACAGATGTACCGGATCCGTCAGACTTACCTATGGGAACCCCTGGGACACGAGTGCATACCGAGACTTGTATAATACCAGAGGATATATTCCTCCCTTATCCACAGTTTCCATTTTTGTCTAGCCCAGCCCTTCTGAGGGATGTCCTTATTCAGGAAAAGTCTATATCACTGTCCCAGGAGCCTTACCTCCAACATCTGGCAGACATCCCCTGGTACCAACTACACTGCCACTACTGATAGAGCAGTTCTTGGATTCAGGTGAATCGGAGGAGATAGCCCCACTGGTATCTCTGCAGAGACAGTTGAGCCCCAATAGATAGTCGAGAGGTTACTCTTGCCATTCTGCCAGGTATGACCACCATCTAGCATTCAGAAGCCTAGGGACACTCAAAGCATGAGATTGCATCCCTGACCATCTTGGCTAATAGCCACTGATGGAGCTATCCTCCATAAACTTATCTAATTCTTTTTTTTAACCCAGTTATAGTTTTGGCCTTCACAATATCCCCTGGCAGTGAGTTCCACAGGTTGATTGCGTTGTGTGAAGAAGTACTTTGTTTATTTTAAACATGCTGCCTGTTAATTTTATTGCAGCATCTCTGGTTTGTGTGTTAGGTGAAGGGGTAAATAACACTTTCTCCACACAATTCATGATTTTATACACCTCTATCATATCTCCCCTTAGTTGTCTCTTTTCCAAGCTGAATAGTCCCAATCTTTTTAATCTCTCCTTTCATGGAAGCTGCTCCATATCCCGAATCATTTTTGTTGCTCTTCTCTGCATTTTTCCAATTCTAGTCTCTCTCTTTGGGGATGAGGAGAACAGAACTGCAGACAGTATTCCAGGTGTGAGCATACCATAGATTTATATAGTGGCATTATGATATGTTCTTTTTTAGCATCTATCCCTTTCCTAAGGGTTCCTAACATTGTTAGCTTGGTTTTTTGTTTTGTTTTGTTTTTACATTACACATTGAATAGATGTTTTCAGAGAACTATCCGCAATGACTGCAAGATCTTTCTTGAGTGGTAACAGCTAATTTAAACCCCATCATTTTGTATATATAATGGGATTGTTTTCCATTGTTCATTACTTTGCAGTTATCAACATTGAATTTAATCTGTCATTTTGTTGCCCAGTCACCCAGTTTCATGAGATACCTTTTGTAAATTTTTGCAGTCAGCTTCGGACTTAACTATCTCGATTAATAAACTCTGCCACCTCACTGTTTATCCCTTTTTTCAGATCATATATGAATACGTTGAACAGCACTGATCCCAGTAAAGATGCCTGGGGGACCCCAATATTTACTTTTCTCCATTGTGAAAATTGACCGTTTATTCCTACTTTTTGTTTCCTATCTTTTAACCAGTTACTGATCCATGAGAGGACCTCCCTCTTATCCCATGACTGGTTTCTTTGCTTAAGAGCCTTTAGTGATGGACCTGATCAAAAGGCTTTCTGAAAGTCTAAGTACACTGGATCACTCTTGTCCATGTGTTTATTGACCCCCTCAAAGAATTCTAATAGATCAGTGAGGCATAATTTCCCTTTACAAAAGCCATGTTGACTCTTCCCCAACAAATTATGTTCATGTGTGTGTCTGATAATTCTGTTCTTTACTATAGTTTCAACCAATTTGCCTGCTACTGAAGTTGGGATTACTTGCATGTAATTGCCAGTATTGCTTCTGAAACCTTATTAAAAATTGGCATCAAATTAGCTATCATCCAGTCATCTAGTACAGAAGATGATTTAAGTGATAGGTTACATACACAGTTCTTTGAATGCTTGCTCATTTCAGTTCCACTCTAGGTGTGTGCACGCCCATGTGCACAGTTGTCAGAGATTTTTGCCTTAGCGGTATCTGTACAGTGGTCTGTGGCGCCCTCTTGAGTGCCGTGCTCATGTGGTGGTATATTAGGTGCAAAGGACCTATGTCAGGCCATGTGCTCACCCTGCTGTAGTCGGACCCCCTAGCACAGCCAGGAATCCAACTCCTAGGAGTTGCAGGGGACCCCTGCTCCTCCTAAGAACTTAATTGCCCAAAGTGGCCCCGGTAGCTTAAGACCCAGTAGACTGGCCGGCACCACACATGCCACACCGGACTCGGCTAGGGCCCAACCATCCTAGCATAAGCCAGTCATGGGATTGCCCCAAAGGGCAGTGGAGCATCCTCGGTCCCCAAACCTCAGGCATAGGTCCCCATCAACACAGCCTAGGACCCCAGTCCCGCAACCTCAGTCACTGACCAGACGACCCAGGTCCCCAACGCCACGCTCTCCCCTTATGAGGCATGGGACACCAAAATCAAGGCACCAGTCTTGGTACCGACTAGCCTCCTGCCAGAGAGTGCAACAGCACAGGTTGCTATAGCATAGACAATCTCCCAGGTGTCGGTCCCCACTGGTGTGGGATTGATCCCCATCATGGCACTGGTCTCACCTCTCTGGTACCGCTCGTTGAGCAGGCACTGATCCTCATCCTCTTCTCACCGATCACCGGCGAGGGTCAATTGGTAGATTCAGGCTTCCACAGCTCCGCCCTAGTCACCGGAGGTGCAATGGTCTGAGTCAGAGCAGGAGTTCAGCTAAGAAGGGGTGAATCACCGCTGGCCCATGAGACTGGCGCGGCATCTGCAGTGGTGGCATGGCAGCAGGGACAGTGGCCTGCTCAATGGTCGTTCTGGAATCCTTGGGGTGTGCCGATGATGCCGGTCCCCGTACTCCCGCCAATTCCTCCCTGGCCTCCTCGGACAAACCGCCCCATGCTTCTTCTGAAGATAAGAGACTTAACTTCCTTGATGTCCACAAGGGCCTGGCATTCTACCTGCAAAGAACCAAGCCCATTAGGAAATCACTGAGACACTTTATCCCCATAGCAGAGAGATTCCATGAGCAAGCCATATCCTCCCAGAGGATTTCTAAGCGGTGTTGCAATGCATCTTAAAGTGCTACAAGATAACAAACATTCTCTCCCTAGGGGAGTCACAGCTCACTCCACACAAGCACAAACTGCCTCCATGACATCCTTATCAGACATTCCCACTGCAAAATATCTGCAAAGCAGCCACCTGGAGTTTGATCCACACAGTTGCAACCCATTATGCAGCGGTGGAATCAGCAATATTGCAAGCATCTTTGCTACCAGCTTCCTCACACCCACCTCCAGTCTGAACACTGCTCATGGAATACACGTAAGGATCATCATTCAGAGTAGTGGTGGTGGTTACTTACTGTAACTGGAAGTTCTTTGAGATGTGGGGTCCCTATCTATATTCCACTACCTGCCCTCCATTCCCTCTGCTTCGGATCCTATTGTGTTTGCAGTAAGAAGAGGAACTGCAGAGGCATCGACCCACACTGAACATTATCTTCTAGGTTGGGAATGCAAGGAGAGCTAGTGTTCACATGCGGGTCAACAGACGCTGCTTTGAAGAATTTTCGGATTTGGGCGCATGGCATGAATACATACCCCATGTGTGGAGTACAGATAAGAATGACACATCTCAAAGGAACTCTAGTTACCGTTAGTGACCTACACTTTTGCCTTGGGACCTTAACTTGGTCTTGTCATTGCGTATGAGACCACCCTTTGAGCTTTATCCACCTGCTCCCTTTTTCATTTGTCTGCTAAAACAGCATTCTTGGTGTTCACATTTGCTAGGAGAATGGGGGACTTGCAGGTCTACCATGTATAATTTAAGGACAAAGCATCTTTACAACCTCATTTGAAATTCCTATCAAACACTAATATCCTGGGACCAATAGGGTTACAACAACACTATATATCAAAAGTGTCAGAATTCCATCTAAATCAGGTGGTAGATCTATTGATCATCTTTTCTAAACTGCACATCCATAAGTATGAGGAGATGTTGCATGCTTTGGATGTGCGCAGGGCACTGTCATTCTACATTGACAGGACTTTGTCTTTTTGATCCTCCATTAGATTTAACGTCTTAGGCTAAGACAATGGGAGGACAAGTGTTCAGCCCAGAGTCTACCTAATAAGATTTCTTAATGTACATTAACCTTTATGAGCTTGGAAGCTTCACACCACCAGAGAATTACTGCTCATTCTACAAGGACCCACGCTACCTCAGCAGCCTTCTTCAGTAATGTCCCTGTTATGGACATCTGCAGAGCAGAAACTTGATTCTCTGTTCACACTTTCATGTAGCATTATGAATTGCCAAAGTGTCCAGCAGAGAGACCAACTATGGAAAAATTGTTTAAATATTTTCTGAGTTCCTGCTACCATTGGGCTACTGCTTGAGAATTGCCTAACATAGAATATATGTGCGCAGAAAGAATAAAGAGTTATTTATCTGTACAGTAACTGGTTCTCTCAGATATGTTGTACGCATATACAAATTCCACATCCCATCCTCCATCCCCCACTATTTGGAGTCTAATGTCATCAGGACTCCAGTGCAAAGGAATCGAGAGGGGACTGAGGCAGCCCCACCCTGTATGCCCTTGGTTGGAGGTACAAGGACATGCAGGAACAGCTCCGACAGTACTGCTGATAGGAATCTCTGGCTTAACTGCACAGGGCATACATGCCTGGAGTGGAATGTGTATGGGCACAACAGATCTTGGAGAAAAATAGAATACAGGTAAGTAACAGTTTCTTTAAAATACAGGATATAACATGGATTCTCTCATTTGCCTCTCTTATGTTATCAAGGAGTCTTGACTGTCCTACATTTCCTATATTGCTAATAGGAGAAAAGCAGGAGACTCCACAGTAGTTCTGGTATGAAAAAGGTTGAAGTGTTCCACTGGAACAATGAAAAACTCATAACCATATGAGGAGGCTTCCAAGTGTAGAAAATAAAACATTCACAGAAGCTGGACATAGACTGTAGAACTTGCTTCCTCAACAGAATAACAATGGAATTTAACCACTTTCAGAACTAAAGACAATGTTAAGTTATTTGACTTGGCTTTCCCTTAGTAAATTCTTGATGCACAAAGTTATCAAATATCAGAGGGGTAGCCGTGTTAGTCTGGATCTGTAATAAGCGACAGAGAGTCCTGTGGCACCTTATAGACTAACAGACGTATTGGAGCATAAGCTTTTGTGTGTGAATACCCACTTCATCAGATGCATCATGGATAAATGGACACAAAGTTATCAAACTATTTCTCCTTGCAGACTGAGAAGGAAGAAAGTTTTATTTAAATAGTTAGGAAGTAGTTTTCTACTATAACAATGGTGGTTGAATAAGTACCTACACTGAAAAGGGGCTACTTAAGCATTGTTCTTCAAGAGCAGCAGATATAGCAAAAATAACACACTTAAGCAGTCTACATTAGGATTTTTTTTTTTTAAATTCCCACCTGTGTTACCTTTGGTTTGACTGAACTGATACTAGCACCAGTGGGAGCCCTTGTTTAAAAAATAAAAATCTGATTCCATGTCTTTATAATAAAGCCTTGTATATCCTGGTGGGGATTTTCTTGTAAAATTTCCTGGGTTACGCAGAATCTATGTTCCTGATTGTCTTACATTATTGCTTAGAATCCTCAAATAGGTTGAGGCTCCATTGTGCTATACAGTAGGTCCCTTCCTCAAAAAGCTCACAATCTTAAATTGTGTTGTGAAGTTAATTTTGGAATTTTTTTCCTGTATATGATCTTAATTGACTGCCTTATATAGTGTGATCAGTTTTCTCACTGTTCATTGTTTTCTCTGAAGTATTGTTAGAATGTAAACTGACTTAGATGTATTATCTTTTCTAGTTAAACAGAGTTAAAATGGTGGAGAAAGAAAAAGATGCTTTAGAAGGAGAGAGAAACAAAGCCATTGAATTTCTTTCTTTGGAAAACAAAATGTTTAAGGAAAAAAATAATATTTGCCAATACTACATGTAAGTAACACCTTCCTTTCTGAATTTTCGATGTTGGTTTCTATATCAGTAGTGCAGTTACTAGTTAGCTACCCTGTCTCCATATTTCCACTTGTAAATATTTTGTCTACATGAATCTCCAGGAACACTCTCAAAACTTTCACTGAATAGTCTAAATTTAAAAGAATACTAAGTAAAATGAGTGCCCATTTATGGTAAGTATTCAGTTTAAAAATATTAATAATTTCAAATAGCAATGGTCCATGTTGGCATATTTAAAAAAAAAAAAAAAAAAACTTGGTTGCCAGTTTTCTTTTACTTTAACCTGTTTTTAATCTCATCCTACCCCCCTCCCTTACCCTCCCAGTAAAGTAGTTTGGCTGGTGGACTTCCTAAGGCCAGCCTCCTACTTTAAAGAGAAACTAGATATTTTAAATTGTTAACCAAGGGTTTGTCTACATCAAGCAGCAATGTACTCTACAGGAAGTACGATTACTAAAGCACACTAACATGTTGCACGTTAATTGGTCTATGTAGGCCTTACTGGTGTGCACTCAAGGTTCCCTAGCATCCATTAACATAATACTGCATTATGTTAAAGTGCACTAGGAAAACTTTAGTGCGTACCAGCAGGGTCTACATGGACCAATTAATGAGCAACACATTAATGCACTTTAGAAATTACACCTCTGTAGGACACATTACTCCACCATATAGACAAGCCTGAAATTATTTACATTTTTTAAACTGTAAAATCTTTGGATTTCTTTAACCTCATTTTAAGTACACAAGACTGTCTAGCAATGATCAGCTGCAGGACTGAATATTTAATTTACAGTGATTATTTGTTGTAATTGTAAGATTCCAAAACTCTCTAATCAATTTTTTTAAAACTCCTAGTAAATTTGCTACAAGTCGCTTTTTTGTAATCCTCAAATATGTAAAATACATGTATTTCTCTAGTTATGACCTGCAGAATCGGATAACGGACATGGAAACCCAAAAGAAAAAAATTCATGAAGACACTAAAGATATTAATACAAAGAATAGTAAACTTGCTGATGAAATGAAAGTTAAGAATAAAGCTTTGAAAGATGTAGAAAAGTAAGTACTTCCATGATCTCTCAAACTGTAATAGCACATTATGCACTTTGCACATGTAAAGGTTTGAGTTCAGAAAACAAACTGTTTTGTCACTTCTGTTTTGACTCTTCCATACCAAGTGGTCTTTTGTACTCGGCCTGTATTACTGACATCTCAAATGACCACTAAGTTTGTATGTACTCATGTTGTACTTTCATATTTCCAATTAGGGTTGATGATAGTTGAATGAACATATTAGAACAGAGAATATTCTCCTTTTATGCACGACATACTGTAAAGCATAAAGGGCTCATTTGTGATCATTGCTGCATCTTATGCAGCTATGAGGCCCCTTAATCCCCCACTGGCTTCCTATGTTGGCAGAACCTGCAGAGGGACAGAAAGCAGCTGCCATTAGGTTCCCACTCTTCCCCTGCACAGGTGGATAGATTGTGGGTGTCTTTTCACAGTCACCACCTATGCACACAAACAGCCACATTCTGACTCTGTCACAGTCTGGTTCCTAGGGCAGTGCTGCAATGCAGATTGGATTGTAAGGTTATAGTTCAGAACTGTCATCAAGTGTGGCATAGTTTTATGATAAAATGGCAGTTCAAGCAGATGCCTTTTTTTTTTTTTAAAGGGATGTCCTTAAAGATAACCCATAAAGAAGAGGGCAGATAATTGGGTTGTGGCTTTCTTTTATGGCTTTATGAAGTTTAGCAAAGGTCTGAAGGGTTTTCTTTCGCAGAGGGTGATTTTATCTAGAAATAATTTGAATATCAAATCCTGGATTTCCTTTTCTATTGGAGAACTCTTTGAACGGGCTTTATTAGCCCTTAGTAGAAGGAGCCTGGGATGCTTTGACTCTTTCAGATGTCATTTCTTCTAATTGTTTGTCAGGCCTTTGATCTAAATAGTTTCTATCGCCCTTCCCCAGTTGTTCTTATTACTTTGATGTCATCACTCTAGTTTAGTTACGATACTAAAAAATTTTAAACAATCTATATCGTTCCAATTCTCAAAATGGTGTCCATATATTATATGATCTGTGGATCCAGCTGCTATTAGCGATTGCGTTGTGAAAGGATCCTTCCCTGATCATCACCTTTTGAACTGTAACCTAACAGAATGACTGTGGATTAATTTTAGTTCTTTGAGTGATTGGACATGGTGTATTCTATTCTTGATTTGTGTGTGCCCCACATACTGTGGTCAAACTCTTTTTCCCTCAGCAGTACCCATCAGTGCAGCTCAGGCACTCTCTACCACCATGAGCCCTTGTGAGCAGGCGTAAAAGGCGGAGCCACCGCAATTACCCTCAGTTCATTCTTACCACCCGTGACAGTTGTTAGATCTGTTGGTCTTGCTTTAGCAAGTTCTCTGTGTCCTTTATTTTTTGTAGATGGTTATCTGTTGTTCATAATTAAGGCTATGATTATGTCATGGAGCTCATGGAATCCATGACTTCCATTGACCGCCGTGACATTCTATGCACTGGGGCTGGAGCTCCCAGTCAGCCCTGCCTGCACAGCAGCCCAGCCCCAGGGGCAGGGGCACCCTGGAGCTCATGCTCATTGCATCAGTGGGGGGACCCAGGAGCCCCAGCAGCAGTGGCTGCTGAACCCACCTACCCCTTTTGTCAGGGATACTTTTAGTGAAGGTCAGGGACAGGTCACGGGCTGCCGTGAGTTTATTTTCCATGACCTGCCCTGACTTTTACTAAAAATACCCATGACAAAAATGTAGCCTTATTCATAGTTAGTGTTAGTGATTAGATTTTTTTTTTTTTTTTTTTTTTTTTTATGTTTTTTGGTTCCACTGCTTGAGGTCCTGGTTTTGATACTGAGTCACTGGGCTCCAAGCCTTATTCTTGTTCCAAACAAATGCCTGTGAGTGGCTCACACACCACCTGTTCAAAGTGCCTGGGTGAATCTCACAGATCAGATTGTTATCAAATTTGTAAGGACTTCAAGCTAGGACCAAAAATGACAGAGAGGGCTAGGCTGAAGTTTCTTTTGATAGAAGCTGCTCTGAGACCACTATTGGAGCCTTCCTGCCTGGAGGGGGAGGGAACAACCTCGTTAGCTTTGGAAAAACACTCCACCAGTGTTGGTGAAGTCACAGTACTGTCACCAGTCTCCAGTGCTGAGGTTGAAGTACAAGGTTTTTAAGGAAGAAACTTGAAGAGGAAGATCTACAGCTCCTGAGCCCAAAAAGGGGGCAAAGGGGGCAAGTAGTGTGCATCCTAAATCTAAGTATTCCTTGTCCAGTTAGTCTCATAAGGAGGCACAGTTGATTCTGGCACTGGGACAGGTACCATTGTGTCCAGAATCCCAAGCGTCACCTTCTACTTCTACAATGCTGTCATCTTTGGTTACTCACTAAACTGAGACCATTCTACACTTGTACCAACTACACTTGGAGGCAGTTGCAGCAGCAAGGAGCTTGTCTTTGTCAGTACCAGTTTCCTCAGTGGTGCAGGAAACCAGTACCCATCAGCTCACACTGCCTTGGTTCAATTGGTTCAGGGCTCAGTTCCATGTCAAAACAACGAGGAGTACTGTTTGTCAGCGCTCTCATCCTACGATACCATAAAGGGGAAAGCTAGCAACAATGGCCTTGTTTCAGTTATCTCTGGGTTCTCTGCACTGGTATTGATGGGCGTAGCCCCTCTATGGTCAGAAGAAGCTGAGTCTTCAGATTCTGAATCCCTTCTGAGATCTTGCCACCTGGGATGCTTCTGAGATGCTGCATTGGTGGGATATGTGGCTGGGAAGTCATTGGGACTCTGCCTTTTCAGTGGGTCTTTTCAGTGCCCCTTTTGGAATCCCTGGGGTGTTCTCTCCCATCTCCAAGTCAGGAGATAGGATCCTCCTGTACTCTTATCAGTCAATTGCCAGAGGAGGCATAGCCTTAAACTCTATTATCTCCATTTTCCTCTTCCCCAGGTGCACTTTCTGTGAAATGGTCCTCACTCTACCTGAAGTCTTCAGGGCTTACTGGAAGATTTTGAAAAGGCTTGCCTCAGCCTTGAATATCCAAGTGGAGGATGTTAGGAGTCATCCATTAGAGATGTTAATATTTTGGCCACAGTTGGGCCCTCCCTTGTGGCCTTACCAATTAATGAGGCAATTTTAGAGCCCACCAAGGCCCTGTGGCAAACTCCCTCTTCACTTCATCTCATATTCAAGAGGGATAAGTGTTGATACGAAGTACTCATCCAAGCCTTCAAGTATTTTTTTTCCCATTCCTAGCGCATTGGCTGTTTCGGCTGCCAACGAAAGGGAATGCCAGGGGCAGCAGGCTGCTACCCCGAAATCAAAGGATGCAAAAACTTGACCCGTTTGGTAGGGAAAATTGTTCTAGGGCTGTGTTACAGGTTAGAATTGCAGAACAACAGGCTTTGTTAAACCAGCATGACTGTTAATATCATGGACTTGATATTAAAGTTTAAGGACACATTACTAGAGCACGGGAAACAAGAGTTTCTTTTGCTGGTAGATGAAGGAAAGCTGGTGGCTAGAACATCAGTGTAAACTGGTTTGAATGCTGCTGACTTGGCTACTAGAGCCATGGCCTCTGCTATTACCATGCGCAGGTGCTCATGCATGCAGTCTTCAGGGCTGCCCAAGGAAGGTCCAGCAGACTGTTCAGGACCTGCCATTTGAAGAGTCATCTCTATTTTCAGTGCAGACAGATGACACTTCATGGTTTAAAAGACTCCAGGGAGACTCTAAATTCTCTGGGCATATGTACCCTTGCACCAAAAAGAAAGCACTTTTGTCCTTAGCAGTCTGACCGACATGCTACTCTTGCGTCTAAAAAAATATTTATTAAGAAAAAGGAGTAGGGGTTATTGATATGGACCCCACCCCCTTCTACTGCAACAGCTTCTAGTTCATCTTGGCATCCTGGGGGCTCTCAACATATATTTTGATGGGTTGGTCAAGGACATGATACCTCTCCAACATTCCAGCCTCTCTTTTCCCTGTGTTTGCAAGGGAAGGGTGCCTCTCACTTCTTAGGTGTATGGTGCCTGAATCACTTCAAACTAATGGGTCTTAAACACTGTGGAAGTGGGATACACATGTCTACACCTCTTTCCCGCCCTCCCTCCTTGTCCCAGTTCAAAGACCACTCTCACAAGGAGAGCATCTTCCAGGACATGCGATCTCTGCTTCGATTGGAAGCTGTAGAAGTTCCTCAGTGTCACAGAAGGATGGGGTTTTATTCCTGCCATTTCCTTATCCTGAAAGCAAAAGGTGGTCTCAGACCAATTTTAAACCTGCGCCAACTCAACAGATATCTGAAAAAGATAACTTTGCGTGGTCTCCTGGCTTCCATTATCCTTCCCTGCATCCCAGAGACTGGTATGCTGCCTTCATCTCAAAGAATACGTACTTTCATGAGACTATCAGGGCCATGTGAAACATTTAAGGTTCCTAATGAACCATTCTCACTACCAGTTCACAATGATAAACTTTGGTCTGTCTGCATCTCCCATAGTTTTTAAAAAACTGTATGGCAGTGTGAGCTGCATTTTTGAGGAAACTGGGTGTGCAAGTGTCTCTCTACCTGGACAACTGGTTGGTAAGAATCCAATCAAGAGTTCAGTTACAATCCACTTTCTCTCTTATCCAGTCAACCTTCAATGCTGTGGGACTATTAATCAACACAGAGAAGTCTGTCCTCTCCTCAGTGCAGAGGATAGAATTCATACCGTCAGTTCTGAACTTGACTCAAGCCATAGCTTTCCTTCTGTGGTCAACGTTTCAGATAATTGAATCCATCGTCTTTGTTCTCAAGGTTCACCTAACTACGACAGCATGGAATCATATGAGGCATCTGGGGCACATGACCTCTTGCACAAATGCAGTCCAACATACCAGATTGTGCCTCAGGGAATGACAGACTGGCTGGCCTCCATATTTGCTCTGAGCCAACACTCTCTAAGCCTTGGAGTAAGGTTACCCTCTCAGATTTTAGCTTCTCTTGACTGGTGGATGAACACTGTTAGTGTATGTGTAGGTGTTCCCTTTGTCCCACCTCTGCCTTCATTGATGTTAGTGACAGATATGTCCACTCTGGGATGGGGGGGCTCATCTGGGTTCTCTTCAGAGGCAGGGGTTATGATCCACAAAGGGTATCGTGACATATAAATATAAGGGAGTTGAGAGCTATCCTACTCGTGTGTCAAGCTTTCTTACCCCATATCAAGGGTAGGAGCCAATGGTGGTGATCTGTCTCAACAAGCAGGGAGGGGCCCACTTGCCCCAGCTCTGCCAAGAGACAATGCAACTTGGACTTTTGCATTGCCACTTTGATCGACCTCACAGCTTCTTATTTTTGGTGGGTGCAAAATAAGCTTGCAGAACACCTAAGCAGATTGTTTATGAATTGCCACAAGTGTTCTCTATGTCCAAATGTAGCCACGGGCATTTTCCATCCATGGGAGATTCCCCCATTTCCAACAATAACCTGTTTCCAACAATAACCAACAGGAAGTGGCAGCACTTTTGCTACCTGCAAGGTCACAATCCCAGGTTGTCCCCCTCTTGGAAGCTTTCCTGTTGCCCTGGATGGGCAAGTTCCTGGATGCTTTCCCACCAATTCCACTTCAGAATTTAGCTAAAAATCATGCACCACTATGCTCAAGTAATATGTATGGCCCCAGTGTAGCCTTGGCAGCACTGGTTTTCCACTTTCCTGTCCCTTTTCGCTGCCTCCCCCATCTCCGAACTGCACTCCTTGAGGACATCTAAGAGGAAGAGCCAAGATTCCTCTCATAAGATTCCCAAAGACTGTCCATTGAGTTCTCCAGGTTTGAGGCTGTACCTGAAAGAAGTCGCAATTTCTGATTACTTCAGCCACTTCAGCACCCAGTGCTGTCTGATCTGGTACTGATGAGGCTGGTGGTTCCTCAGATATCAAGGGAACAGTTAAGCCTAAGGATTGTAAAGTCCTGGGCTCCAAGAGGTTATCAGTATAGTCAATGGAGTGAGGTGGCAAGAAGAGCACTACCTCTTCTCACTCGCTACCAAAGAAGCCCCCTCAGGCTTTATCTGGACTCCCCTTGGAGTGGTCGAGATTCATGGTACCATCAACTCCCTCAGCCATCACTGTGGCACAGGCCATTGACATGGGACAACACTCTCAGTACTGCAAGAGTTTTGCTTTCACTCAGATGTCCTACTTACCTTTGCTCAGCTCCAATATTCTCAGGACCTCCAGATCTCCAGACATTCACTCAGTACCAACAGTTTCACCTCATATTTCTTCTGGTGCTCCTCCGTTTCAGAGTGACTTGGAAGAGGGGGATTCTGATGAAGATCTTGCCTCAGTCTCTCACATATCTGTCCAAGGTTCTCCACTCCATCCCTATAGAGACTCTTTTCCAGAGGTCTCTGAGGAAGTTGATCTCATTCATGAAAGACATCCACAACCACCATCTTGCTGGTACCAGCACCCATGGGTGACTCTACCCGTGCCATATGTACCACCTTCTTGGCCATACTGGGAGCCTATTGCCAGCAATTTTCTAGGGCCTCAAGCACCACCGACCACAGAGATCAACAGCCTTCATCACCCTCCCTGTCCAGAACACTCTAACCAGCCCACGAAAGCTTATGCTCAAATAAATGCGTTAGTCTCTACGGTGTCACAAGTACTCCTGTTCTTTTAACCTAAGGAAGAAAACTTTGAGGAACTGGAAGCTAGGGCTAATAAAGAGATCTCTCCACCAGCCAACATATCTTTTTCATCCCCAGATGAAGTGGTCATACCACCCCCACCATCCGTGGCTGATTATTTTAAATAGTTCCAGGACCTTATCAAGTGGGTTATAAATTCTTTTGCAGATACCTCTTGAGGAGGTTAAAGAACCATATCATAAGCTGCTTGACATCCTTCATCCAGCATCATCTGCCCACATCGCCATGCCTGTTAACGAAGCCCTCCTGGACCATGCAAAGGTCATTTGGCACACCCTAGCCTCAATTCTGTCCATGTGCTAAAGAGCGGACAAAAAATATTATGTCCCTTCTAAGAACTCGGAATTTGTATTTTCTTATCCCTCTCCTGACTCCTTAGTGGTTGAGGCAGTTAACGAACATGGCAGCACTATGCCCTATGATAAATATCATGAACGCTTCAACCTGTTCGTTAGAAAATCATATTCATCAGCCACTTTGCAATTCAGAATTGCCACATATCAGGTATTAATGGTGACATGCAACCATACAAATTTATACTAAGCTGAACTCCTTTATTGAGCATCTACCAGCAAAACAGAGAGCAATTCCAGTCAATTATTGCAGAAGACCAGGTGCTTGCCAGAACATCTCTGCAGGTCTCTCTTGATACTGTCATTCATTTGATTTCTGGGGTAGTACTTATGAGGATGGCCTCCTGGTTTCACCTCTTGAGTATTTCCAGTGGAGGCCCAGAAAACAATTCAAGACTTTTTCTTTTGATGGCACTTACTGTTCACTGACAGCACAGATGAGTCACTGCACACATTGAAGGACTCCAGGGCCACTTTACGTTCTCTGGAGATCTATACATCTACCTGATAGAGTTTAGTGGGTCTCAGACAGCGCAGAGATCCTGCCCCCACCCAGTTCTTGGGTTCCCAGAGATCATATGAACCTCAATGCAAGAGACAGAGGTTCCAGAGGAGAAAACCACTCACCCAACCTTCAACTTCCCAATCCTCTACCTCAAAGCACCTATTTGGATAGGATAGTAGAGGTCCTGAGCTGACATCCCCTTTCATACCAACTGCAATATTTCACCTACCTTTACCACTTCTGGCAGGCATAGGAGGATATTACTATAGACGGGTGGGTTTTGGAGATAATTTCCACTGGGTACTCCATTCACTTCCATTCTCTTCTGTCTGGCTCTTTCCTTCCCTGTTCCTCTTCAGAGACCCCCTCACAAGAACCTGCTATCACAGGAAATAGACTCTCTTCTACTCTTGGTTTCTATAGAACCAGTTCCCAAGCAGCAGAGAGGGAAGGGGTTTTATTCCAGGTATTTCCAGGTTCTAAAAAATAATTGCAGCTTGAGACCCATCCTAGTTTAAAGGCTACTCAGCACCTTTGTGAAGACACACTTGTAGCAATAATTCCATCACTAAACCAAGGGGATTGGTTCTTAGCCCTCAACCTTTAGGATGCACATTTCTATATCGCGATCAACCCATTGCACAGAAAATTCCTACATTTTCCATTTTCAGTACGGGGTGCTCTCTTTTGGCCTGTCATCTGCCCCAAGAGTTTTCAAAGCTCATGTCAGTACTAGCAGCACACCTCCACAGAAAAGAAATTCTGGTGTTCCCAAACCTAGACGATTGGCTTCTGAAGAGGTGCTCCTTGGATGTAACTTCATGGGCAACATGTGATGCCGTAGGCCTCTTTCTCAAATTGGGCCTGTAATAGAACATTCAAAAGTCCATCTTCACTCCTGTGCAAAAGTTAGAATTCATAGATTCTCATCTCAATTCAGTAACAGCAAGAGCCTACCTTCCAATGCACAAATTAGTGGCCTGAGCCAACGTAATCAATACAATCCAAATCATTCCTCAAACTCCAGTCAAGAAATGTATTCAGCTGTTGAGTCATATGGCAGATGGTACTTTAATTATAGACCCCACAAGACTGCAAATGCAGTGCCTTCAAGGGTGGCTTAGGGCTGTTTATTCACCAAACAGACACAGTCTACCTACACTAACTATCCATACCCACTTTCATAAAGGAATCTCTCAGTTGGTGGAAATACCCTCAGAACATTTGTGCAAGAATCCCTTTCATCTGTCCTCCCTCTGCAGTTATCATTACGACGTATGCATCCCTACTGGGGAAGGGAGTACATTTAGACACCTCCGTGGCCCAGGGCAGGGGGATGCCTCAGGAAACCCCTCTGCCCATCAAGCTTCTGGAACTCAGGGCAGTCAGATACACCTGTCTCCAGTTCTGCCACTGATCAGGGCAAACACCTAAAGGTCATGATGGACAACATGTCATTCATGTTCTATATCAACCAGAAAGGTCCCCCTACCTCTGCGCTGACGCTGTCAAGATTTGGAATTGTGTACGTGCCATCAGATACTCCTCTCAGCAATTTTGCTCCCAGGAGTTCAGAATGTAACTGCGGACACACTCAGTGGGCACTTCTCTCAAGACCACAAGTGGGAGATAGTTTCCATCATACTTTGCCACATATTCCAACAAAGGGGCATCACTCCAATAGACCTGCTCACCATTTTGGTATACAAGAAATGTGTCCAGTCTTCTCCAGAGGTGGGCAGGGTCACTGATCCTTGGGGGTGACTTTCACCTTCCCTGGTTGTCAGGTCTACTTTATGCGTTCCCTCTGATTCCTCTAATATCCAGAGTTCTACTCAAAATAATAATAATAAAAAGACAAAGCCAGAGTTATTCTAATAGTCCTGACATGGCCCAGATAAACATGGTTTCCTTACCTGATACAGCTGGCCATTTACTCACCAATCACTCTCCAGGCTGCTCCTCATCTCTTCTCCCAGGAAGGCAGGAAGATCCTTCACCCCAATCTTGGGGTTCTTTGCCTCAAAGGTAGCTGGTCGGTGGTTCATGGGATTAGAGACTACCTATTCAGCGTAAGTAAAAAAGAGTGCTATTACACAGCAAAAAGCCCATTTACACACTAACAAAAATGGACAAGATTTGCCCACTGGTGTGACCTCAAACACATTCCACTGACAACATCATTGCTGTCAGGTATACAGAGTACATCCTAGAACAACCAAACTCAGGGCTGTTCTCAAGTTCCATTCAAGTCCATCTTCCAACCATCCTGGCTTCCATTCTCCAACAGAGGGTTATTCCATATTTGCTTACCCAGTAACAATGAAGTTTCTCAGAGGACTCTAATCTCTTTCCACCAGTCAAACCATTCTACTCTGGTTTGGGACCTCAATCTGGTTCTAAAATGTCTTACGAGATCTCTACTTGAAACAATAGTTACCTGCTCACTCCTCCATTTGTCGATGAAAACAGTATTTCTGGTAGCCATCATGTCAGTTGGATGAGTTGGGGAAATAGGAGCCCTTATGGCATACCCCTGTTTTCACACTATCTTTCAAAGACAAGGTCACATTATGACCACACTTCAAGTTTTTACCAAAAATACCTTCAGAGTTCCATGTTAACCAATCCATTCACCTCCCAATCTTCTGTCCACATCTAGGCAAATAAGAGTCATTGTTACCCACATATGATGTCAAGAGAGCCGTGGCTTTCTATCTTGACAGGAATTGCCCTGTTGTCCACCTCCAAAAAGCTTCTCGCCAGATTTCTCTTCAAACACCTGCTTCTTCTTGCTGCGGAAATCCTCCCAGAATTGCAATGCTGATTCAGACCATTTTGAATTACCAACTATGACATCTTCACCACATGCTTGTGACAGTTGTCAGCATTGGATCTGAAATGGACCCCTTCCTAGTCAAGACAGGAGTCAAGCAAGGCTGTGTCTTCGCTTCAACCCATTCTCCATCTTCCTTGTCATCCTCTTTCTCATCACTGACAAGCTTCTATTTCGATTTGACATACAATATAGAATGAACAGCAAGCTCTTCAACCTCAGTCACCTCTGATCCAAGACAGACTATCAGTAAATCAGTCAATGAACTCCCATATGCAGACAACTGTGCCCTGTGCGCCCACTTGGAAGAAGATCTTTAAAAATTTGTCATTTTTTTTCTGAGGCCTACAACCAACTCAGCCTGACACTCAACATCTAGAACACTAAAGTACTCCAGCAGCAGGCTCCGAATCACCAGGATCATGCTCCTGTAATTCAGATCAACAGAGACACCCTGGAGAACATCCAGCACTTCCTTTCCTTGGCAGTCATCTGTTGCAGAAAGCTGACATTGACAAGGAAATTCAACACTGCCTCCAATGTGCCAGTGCAGTTTTCAAATACTTGAGAGAACGTGTCTTTGAAGATCATGACATCAAGAATCAAAGCAAGCTTCTCAGATTCCAGTCGGTTGTTATCCCTGTACCACAAGATCTTCTGAATCAAGGGGGAAGACCAACACACCAACAGCAATGTTCGGTCCCAAGCCAAAACCTCTCACATTGAAGCTATGATCATCTCCCAACAGGTTTGTTGGGCTGGTTATGTTCTTCAAATGCCAGACAATTGACTCCTGAAGCAGGTCATGTTCTCACAACTGAGGAGAGGAAGGCAAAAAAAGCATTTCAAAAATACCCTCAAAACCAACATGAAGTGCAGTATTGACAATAAACTTATGGGAAATTCAAGCCTTTGACCGACCAAAATGGAAAATGACCTTGTGGCAAGGATCCCAGTATTTCAAGGTCCAACTGAGACAATAGGAAATGGGAAAGGAGGAAAGAATACACCGGAGCTTGACTCAGCGATCCAGATCCACCCCTTCCACTGGGAAATGTCTGCGCCAACTGTGACAAGATCGGTGGATTCCAGATTGGTCTCAATAGCCACCTGCAGATCCACCAGCAATAACACTGGTCTACAATTTTTGAGAAGTCGTCTGCTTCAGAGATAAAATGTGCTATTTATTATGTATTTTGATATGCTGAATTCAAATATGACGATTAAAACAACTGATTGGCAACTGTTTCTAAGATATTTACGTTTTTACATTTTATGTCTATGTATATTGTGTAGATAGTAGAGTTTTAATCATAAATTGTAAACCTAGGTCTTTTCATGTTTTTTTGGTTGCTTTACATGATAATATTTCACCTGTCCTGTTTATGTAACACTTTAAAATCAGCAAAAGGGTTATATAAATAAAATGTATTATGAAACAAAAGGCAAAAAACTATTATGTACATTAGTTTAGTCCTATTTGGCTTGTCTCTTGGATTCATTAAATGGAGCATCTCTTGTCACTGTCCAGCAATAGTCTGCAAGCATTGATGGGCTCCATTTGCCCTGATAGCGTTTCTCCATTGTTGCAATGTCTTGGTGAAATCGCTCGCCGTGCTCGTTGCTCACCGCTCCGCAGTTCAGTGGAAAAAAATCTAGATGAGAGTGCAAAAACTGTATCTTTAGTGACATGTTGCAACCAAGGCTTTTGTAGGCCTTGAGGAGGTTTTCCACCAACAACCTGTAGTTGTCTGCCTTGTTGTTTCCGAGAAAATTTATTGCCACTAACTGGAAGGCTTTCCATGCCGTCTTTTCCTTGCCACACAGTGCATGGTCAAATGCATCATCTCGAAGAAGTTCACGAATCTGAGGACCAATAAAGACACCTTCCTTTACCTTAGCTTCACTTAACCTTGGAAATTTTCCACGGAGGTACTTGAAAGCTGCTTGTGTTTTGTCAATGGCCTTGACAAAGTTCTTCATCAGACCCAGCTTGATGTGTAAGGGTGGTAACAAAATCTTCCTTGATTCAACAAGTAGTGGATGCTGAACACTTTTCCTCCCAGGTTCCAATGACTGTCAGAGTGGCCAATCTTTCTTCATGTAGTGAGAGTCTCTTGCACGACTATATCATTCGCAGAGAAAACAGCAGTACTTTGTGTATCCAGTCTGCAGACCAAGCAAGAGAGCAACAACCTTCAAATTGCCACAAAGCTGCCACTGATGCTGGTCATAGTTTATGCACCTCAAAAGTTGTTTCATGTTGTCATAGGTTTCCTTCATATGGACTGCCTGACCAACTGGAATTGATGGCAAAACATTGCCATTATGCAGTAAAACAGCTTTAAGACTCGTCTTTGATGAATCAGTGAACAGTCTCCACTCATCTGGATCGTGAACCATGTTGAGGGCTGCCATCACACCATCGATGTTGTTGCAGGCTACAAGATCACCTTCCATGAAGAAGAATGGGACAAGATCCTTTTGATGGTCACGGAACACGGAAACCCTAGCATCACCTGCCAGGAGATTCCACTGCTGTAGTCTGGAGCCCAACAGCTCTGCCTTACTCTTGGGTAGTTCCAAATCCCTGACGAGGTCATTCAGTTCACTTTGTATTATGAGATGTGGTTCAGAGGAAAAGGATGGGAGAAAATGTGGGTCCTGTGACATTGATGGTTCAGGACCAGAAGTTACATCCTCTTCCTCATCTGACTCAAGTGAGAATGATTCTGGTGCATCAGGAACCGGCAGTCCTTCTCCGTGGGGTACTGGGCGTATAGCTGATGGAATGTTTGGATAATTCACAGTCCACTTTTTCTTCTTTGACACACCTTTCCCAACTGGAGGCACAATGCAGAAGTAACAATTGCTGGTATGATCTGTTGGCTCTCTCCAAATCATTGGCACTGCAAAAGGCATGGATTTCCTTTTCCTGTTCAACCACTGGTGAAGATTTGTTGCACAAGTGTTGCAGCATATGTGTGGGGCCCACCTCTTGTCCTGATCTCCAATTTTGCAGCCAAAATAAAGGTGATAGGCTTTCTTAACCATAGTGGTTATACTGCGCTTTTGTGATGCAAAAGTCACTTGACCACACACATAGCAGAAGTTATCTGCACTGTTCACACAAGTACGAGGCATCTCTGCTCACTTTGGCTAAACAGAAATGTGTCCCTTTGCAAAATCAAACACTGACAAATAAGAGAGCACGACACTGTGTGATTTCTAGAGTACTGTCCAAACCCAGTCATAGATTTATTCATAGATCCAGTCAAAGATGTATTTTAGTCATTTCTGGTTTAAATTGAGATCCCTTCCCTTTATAACTCACTTATCATCTGCCATTCCCAAGTCAAGAGTCGTATATACTGACCCAATAGCATATCTTGAAAACCAGAGCCAATCAACAATTTTAAGCATCACTTTCCTTTTCAGTGACCCAGAATTAGTAAAGTTTGACTACATTTATTTCAGAAGCATTTTGGCTGTAGAGCGGTGTAATTGGCTTTTTATTTTTTTTTATCTTTTTCTGGAAAACAGTCATCCTCAGACTCTGAGGGATTACCAGCTAAACCTTTCAGAAAGACCCCTAAACAATTTGTCTCAATTGCAGACAGATCACAAGGGTCTGCAGTCTCTAAACAAATACTTTACAGGTGGATATCCAACTTCATTAGCTGTTGCTACCAACCTTGTAATCGTCAAGCACCCTTGGGCTTACAGACTCACTGTATGAGATCTATTTCCTTCTGTACAGCCTCTCTCAAATATGTTCCCATCACTGAAATATGTAGAGCTGCGACTTAGCGCTCAGCAAAGGTATGTACAGAGGTCCATGCAAAAACTCAGTGGTTCTCAACCAGGGATCAGGGGCCGCGAGCAGGTTTCAGGGGGTCCACCAAGCAGGGTCAGTGTTAGACTTTCTGGGGCCCAGGGCAGAAAGCCAAAGCTCCATTGTGCATGGCTAAAGCCCGGGGCCCTGAGCCCTTCTACCTGCGGCTGAAGCCAAATCCTGGGCAACTTAGCTTCACAGGACCTAGGCAATTGCCCTGCTTGCTACTCTCTAACTCTGGCCCTGGCTTATATTTTCAGAAATATGGTTGTGGCACTGGTGGGCCATGGAGTTTTTATAGCACGTTGGGGGGGCCTCAAAAAGAAAAAGGTTGAGAACCCCTGCAATAACTCACAGTTCAGCCTCTGATACTGCATTTGATAAAGGGTACGTCTTCACTACCCGCCGTATCGGCGGGTAGCAATCGATTTATCCGGGATCGATATATCGTGTCTCGTTAAGACGCGATATATTGATCCCCGAATGCGCTCACCGTCGACACCGGAACTCCACCAGAGCGAGCAACGGTAGCGCAGTCGATCCCGCGCTGTGTAGACCCCAGGTAATTCGATCCAAGATACTTCGACTTCAGCTACGCCCCCAGTGTAGATCAGCCCTCAGTTATACTTTTTTCAATACTAGACTTGACTCTACCAAGCAGTTCCCTTTAAGTAGGGGGAGCTTTAGTCACCTGCAATGGAGCACCCATAGGGACATGACTAAAAGAAGAAGAAATGGTTGCTCATCCTGTTCAGAAACTGTTGTTCTTTGACATATGTATCTCTATGGGTGCTCCACTACCCACCCTCCTTCCCCATTGGTTTGAAGTTGTCTGCCGTGGAGCTTTGTGATAGAGAGGGAACCGAGGGCAGTTCATCTACACAGTGCTATATAACAACAGCACGGAGTACGAAACTGAATAACACTCATGCGTGGGCTGTTCAGACACTGCTCTGATCAAAGGTGCAGCGAGCGCAAGTGCACCTATATTGGAATACCCATCAGGGGACATATCTCGAAGACCCACAGTTATTGCCCACAGTGAATAACCATTTCTTACCAACATGTTCCATACCTGTTGTGCTTTGAGGAGTGTTGCATATGTCCACTCCATGACCTACCTTCCTACCCCTTTGCATCAGAGTTTCCAGCAAGAAAGGGTGTCAGGGATGACTCTGCCCTTTGTCTAATTGCAAGGGTACCAATGAGGGGGGAAAGATTTTGACAACCATACTCAGGCTGCTCAGTCAACCAAAGTGGAATGGACATGTGCAACACATCTCAAAGAACAATAGTTACGGAACAGGTTAATAAGTTTTATCACACATTCTAAATTGCGACAAACTTTCTGGAGTCTCCATGTATTTGTGCACATTCTTTTAAATCTTCAAGACCACCTAGAGACTCCTGTCTTCTGGAGAGGTTGGGTAATAAACAATTCCACCCTTGTCACTACCTCAATAAAACCACCTCAACAAATGATGGTAGGTGGGGACCTGTATTCATTCACTCAATTAGGAAGCAATCAGGCTGGTCAGATAGGGATCAATCTGGTACCTCATCAAGCAACTCCATTACAAGCACTCTCAAACATAAAAGCTGGTTGGTTTGCAGAAGGAGCTCAGTTCAGGAGAGTGGAGTCTAAATGCAGAGGTTTTCCAGACAGTAATGTCCTCATTCAGATATCCTTTAAGTGGTGAGCTCTTTTGTTAAACAGAAAAAGCCAATTTTAACAGTAAGGGTATGCACCATGGGATATGATAAATTCTCAAATCACTTGGGAGGTTTTTAGATCAAGACTGGATGTCTCTCTAAAATATGTTTTAATCACTAGGTGATGATATGCATAGTTAGCAATCAAATCCCTTTCCTGTCATCAGAGAATGGTCTTTACATCTGAGTTTTGTTTTTTGTTTTTAAATAGGGACTGCAGTCCATTTATCTGGTGTAGCTAGCCTACTTATTTTTGCATTTGCTTCTTCTGTTCAGACTGGGAATTATTACATGTATGTAGCAGTTTAACATCTTTTCTTTAGTTTAATTATAATATTTCTATATCCAGTTGTAGAACAATGGAAAACTTGATTTGGCTACATAATGGATGGATGAGGTTACCAATACTTAGTCTATATTCTTATTACAGCGTCAGGCTCCCTCCTATCTCATGAGGTCATGAGAACTCATCAGTGAGCATTGCTAGCCAAATGTGTATTGGAAAAAACATTGTTTTCCACAGCTATGCCTGGCTTTTGCTGCTTGACAAACAGTCAGTGCTTCTATTTCTGCAGCACTAGTGCTACAGGGAAATAGTGAATGTAATAAAAAGCTGGATGTTTTTATAAAAAACAAACAGCACCACTTTTAATTCAAGGCCTCATAGAAGTTCACTAACTAAACCAATTTTTGGTGAAAATGATTTTAATACAAAAGTGACTGACCTTTTTCTCTTTTTAGAAAACTCAATAAAATTACAAAGTTCATAGAGGAAAACAAAGAGAAATTTACTCAGCTGGATTTGCAGGATGTTACAGTAAGGGAAAAACTAAAACATGCCAAAAGCAAAGCTAAAAAACTTCTGAAGCAGCTTGAAAAGGATAAAGAAAAGGTATATCTATGAAACTTGCAACTCTTACTATCATCCAAATATTTAATTGTTTATCTATTCTGGATTGGGGGGCCTCTAATGTTTTTTTAATATAACCTACAAAAGAAAAATTTTGCTGCTTTATGATAAAAAGAAGGCCTGAAAAGTTTTTAAATTTGTTTTAAACTAGAAATTGAGATCTTGTCTCATTTAAAGTGAGTGGAGAATGAAGCTCATGATATCAATTTTTTTTTTTTTTGGCAAGTCAGCCAAACTAGATCATTTTCTTGAGCCTTCATGCCTATGGATCCAACTACCAGGTTGATTGCCAAACTGGTAACAGTGTAGTAACTTGATTGTTGCCAAAGAAAACGGAACATCCCTTCTATTGTAGCAAGTGTAATGATTTTACTGTCTCTGTCCCCTCCGGGCTCAAATATCTATCCATGCTTAAAAATGTGATGTTTCCCTGTCCTGGACGCAAGGTGGCTCACTTCTGGCACTACAAATTTTGTGTTTCTCCTACAGCTGTGAATATTATCTCCAGTAAGTAAGTGTAGGAAGTTGCACTTCCTTGTAAATAGCTATCTGTGATATCATTGACTTATTCAGGAGAAACAGACTCCTGATCTCAGTTATTGGGACAAGTTGCCAATAGAGCCACACACAGCAAAGAGGGTACAGAAGGGCTTAACACTGCCACCATTCATTAGAAGTTTGTTAGTTTATAGCTGTTAAGAGCAGAACTCCTGGTTTCACATGAATTCCAAATGTGACATAACTGTGAGGGTGGACTTAACTTAGGCTGCTTATTCCATATAATAATGTTGTTAAGAATAATTTTAAAAAATCTTGCTGCTGTTCTTGAAGAAGTAACAACCTCTTCAGGCAGCTATTCTGCAGCTGGTGTTGTCCCCTCCAGGGCTAATATACAAAATTACCCAAATTTTAGGGCAGTGATAGCTGTGAAAAGGAAGAAAAGGGGGGGTGTTGGCCAAAATTATATATTTCTAAAGGATCAGGACTACTGTTGTGTGATGCAGATCACCAGTTTAGCATCTGGACTGCTGTTCCTTCACAGGGGTATCTAGGGAACTGCTAGGTCTTCCTCAAATGTATGTTAGTGTGGATCCTATGATAGTGCACAAGTGCCCTGTGCCTCCTTATGTTCCCATACAAGGGTATAAAGAGTTGTATGGCTGCTGCCCTCCCTCATTTCCCTCTTGCCGCCCATAGTAGCATGAGAGAACACAGTGAATGTCTGACCCTCTAGTCCTTAGCTCTGGCTAAACCTTTCAAGAACCCTTAAAAACCCCTCAGAATTTTATTTCACCTCGAGAAGACCAGAGTGAATGAGCTCAGCCCATCTGAGCTGGCTTCTGATGGTTGGATCCGCCTGTATAGGGTATTTCAACATAGTGGTCTCTAAGCCTGCTCTTAAGCTTCAAGCCCTGTCCTTCTTGCGTTAGTCTAATCCTGTTAAAGGATGGGCATAAGAGATGCTTTGAATGCCAGTTGTTTTCTTTTAGGACTGGCAAGTCACAGAATGCTCAACAAAAGCATTACTTGTTGGAGCAATCAGTGACTGTCTCCTCAAATAAGGGATAAATGGATAAGAGAGCCCACAAAATACCACCAGACAAGGCACTCTCAGATGTTATGTCCAGCAGACATGTAATGCCCAGAACCATTGGCACCGAACATAAGGGCAGAGACACCAGATGGAACTCCGTGCCTTCCCCCAAGAAAAGACCACACAAGGACTCCAGGGAGAAAGCGACTAAGCCCCAAATGAAATTGAATACTAGTAACAAGGAGCCTTTTACCTTCACAGCACCAAGTAAACTTTCTGCGGCACCACCCCCATTGTATCGATAATGTGTTGATACCTTTAGCAGAGTCACTGATACTATAGGATATGTCATTTGAGAAATCCAGAATGATCTCTGTACCGACACAGTTCTCAGCACCAGTGTGGACCCTGTGACCAAGAGCACCATATACCTGGTCTCTGCCCCTCGAGAAAATGTACTTCTCCTTTCTATCCCTAAGGCACATGTTCTCTTCTCCTTTGAGCAGAGAATCTTCTTCCCTGAGATCTGTGGCCAAGCATGCCGAAGGTCTTGGTGGTGCTCATGATAGTGCTGAGCTCTAACTACATTAGAAATCGTATTGGATTGGCCATCATCAAACAAGCCAGCCATATTCATACAGCATGTCAGTTGTATGACTTACTGAGATCAACCTTCATACACTTCCAGGAGCAGATCTCTGTCTCATTCCAGGAGGAGATAAAAATTACACTTCCCAGTGGCATGCC
The DNA here is from genome assembly GCF_013100865.1 of Trachemys scripta elegans. Classification (NCBI taxonomy): domain Eukaryota; kingdom Metazoa; phylum Chordata; order Testudines; family Emydidae; genus Trachemys; species Trachemys scripta. The sequence continues at coordinate 82,843,660 of NC_048306.1, forward strand.
AGGACAAACCATCCACCAACCCTTAAAAGGAAGAAACAGCATCAGGAGAAGAAGCAACAACATTCTGCTTCACCATCCAAAGACTTTTCTTCCTTGTCACCTGATGAAGTGGTGGCCAGGATACCAGCACCACATTTTCAGTCATTTCAATAACTAGTTATGAGAACTGCAGACCCTCTAGAAATAGACACATCTGTCATAAGATAAATCTTTTATGTTACTCAACTTATTGGCGACTTCCGGCCCAGACAAATCACCTTTCCAATAAATAGACTGCTTGACCTGCTTGGACCCTATGGTAAATACCTGCCACAATACCACCTACCATAAAAAGTGTGGAAGTCCCTTCAAAAAGGTTTCAGTACTACTGTGGCCATTCCAATCCAGGCTCCTTGGTTGTTTCAGCAGTTCAGGAGAAATCAAAATTGAACAAAAGTACCCCAAAGGACAAGGACTCAAAGGAACTTGACCTTTTCAAGAGCAAATCCTACTTCTCCACCCCCCTCCACCTCAGGGGGCAAATTACCTTAGGCTCGTCTAGCTAAATATAATTTTTTTGAACTAAGAGAAAGTGAAATCCTTTCTGGCAAAGTTGCCACCTTAGAACAGAAAAGAACTGAAAGATAAGCAGGGGGGCAACTTAATGACCAAAACAACCTTCAAGCAACAACGGACTCTTCAGACACGATGACTGGATCCATGGCCACAGCAGTGACAAAGAAAAGGGCTTGATGGATTAAGGCATTGGGCATTCAATGAGATGTGCAAATCACAATAAAAGTCCTTTGAAGAGATGGATTTACTCAGTGAGCATACCATTCTGTTTCTTAAGATTCTAAGGAAGTGGTCCCCAAACTGTTGGGCATGCCCCTGTACCAGCCCCCACGGCGGGGTTAGGAAGGAGTGCCACCCAGCCCCGCTCTGCTCCGGGCCTGTCCACAGTTCCACTCCAGGCCCTGCTCCCAGCCTTGGCCACTGGCTCCCAGTCATGGTTCCAACCCACTCCCAGCAGCAGCCACAGCCCTTAACCCTGTTCCCTCCCTCCCCAGCTAGGATAAGGGGGTGCATGACATAAAAAGTTTGGGGACCACTGCTCTAAGGCTACATTGTACTCGTTAGGGATATACACCTGGAACCTGTATCACAAACCATACCATTATCAGCTCCAGAGAAAACAGTCTTATGGGAGACAGCCGAATTATTCTCCTAAGACGCAGCCCAAGTACAACAGGAGACACCAATCTGCTTCCTTTTCAGTCATTCTTACAGTCCTATCATGTACGTTTCCTTTCTTTGAAGGGAGGACCAATCTGAAACTCCATCAAAGTAATGTGCGTGTGTGTTTTGTTCAGAATTTTGTTTCGATTAGTGCTTGAGAAGTCTCTGACTGGAACTAAGTGAGGCTTCTGGGAGGTGATACTATTAAAAGCTTGACAATCAGCTGAAATCCAAAGAGATGAGAAGGAGCCTCAGCCCAAATTCTAGAGTGCTGGTCTCCTGCAAAATAGCAATTTAGAGGGTGAAACGAAAAAACTTCTGTTCTTGCTCATTTACATAAAGCAATGTTAGTGAATAAAACTGTCCTTTAGAGATACTTTATATATGTACTTCATCACTGAAGCAGGGAGATATTTGCAGTCCTGAAGGTAGATGTAGTAGATAATCTCAGCGTGATGTCAGGGCTCATAGATGTTTACATTTCCTCAGGTTTCCCTCATTGTTCATAGCATAAGAAGGCAAAGCTTAAAGATAAAATAAACTTTCCTTTTTGTATCAGTTAATGGAAAAAATTAAAAATTTCTTCCTTAACAGGTTGAACAATTTCAACGTGTACCCAGCAACAGTGAGACAACTATCAGTGAAGCATCATCTAAGAAAGAAGTTCTTGAAAAGGAAAAAGAGCGAGAAGAAGAAAAATTAAAACAAGTTATGGATAGCCTTAAACAGGAAACACAAGGACTTCAGAAAGAGAAAGAGGTTTGAAACATTTGATGTCCATAAGCTTAGACTAATTTGTTAACTTTTACATTAATATGAGTTAGATGGTTCAAAGATATTTCACGGGAGCTATTTTGTACAGGAATATTTCTCTCTCAGGCACTAGCTTCAAATATAGAGCAGGCTGGAAAATGGAATTTCCATTCTGTGGGAAATTCTCACGTTTCAAGATTTGTTTTTGTTCTGAATCGGAACAAAAAGGAAATTCTAAAAAATGTCACTTTGAAACCATTGACTCACTTTGTTTCAATAATGCTGAAAATTATTGTAGTCAAAATGAAACATTTTACCATACCAAAATGAATTGTTTTAACTTTCTGCTATTAAATGCAATTGAGATGGACCTGTTTCTATGATATGTATGGATTTCAGCTAAACTGTATTTTCCAGCAGAAAACTCTTCTGTCAAAGTATTTGAAGAGAGCTGGTCAAAAAAATTTCAACACCTAATTAATACTACAGTAATTAGCTATTATTCTGTAATTTTTGTTTAAAACTTGTCTGGGTGTGAAGTTGGCTTTATGCTATATAATCTTTGTTCTCTTTCTTGTATTTGAAAACCTCCATGCAGTTTGTCTGTTTAATTCATGAAGAGCATCTATCTCTTTAAGTTTTTTTTTGTTTTTGTTTTTGTTTTTTGGCCAGTTGAGTAACTGGAATAAAGCTGGTATGGAAAAACAACAGTGGCTTCCACATCACTCTGATTTAATTAGAGCAAAATGCCTTACTTCACTTTAGTACATTACTGGACCCAATTCCAAGATGCGATGGGAATGGATATCTAGCAGTGATTGTGGTTTATATGTTCTTCCTGATTGTCATCAAAATTCACAATTCAGATTTCTACTATGACAATAGGGTACCCGTTTTTATTTAACTGAGCCCATTTATGCCAAATTCACCATATCTTTCTGTTCAAGAGATTAAGAGCCTGCCACCTCTCCTCTGCTGCTGCTTCTCACTCAGCTATACATATAATATATTACCTTACGCAGCTCAGTCATCCCCCCAGTTTTCAGTTTCTTTATTTTAATTATTTCTAATGTAATGTACTGTCCATTTCTACAGGGCAAAGAAAAAGAACTTATGGAGTTCAGCAAAACAGTGAATGAAGCACGTTCTAAGATGGATGTAGCCCAATCGGAACTTGATATCTACCTCAGTCACCATAATACAGCGGTGTCTCAGTTAAATAAAACAAAAGAGGCTCTAAAGACAACTTCAGGAACCCTTAAGGAAAGGATAGTTGGTATCAAAGAGCTAAATACAAAATTACCTCAAGCTGAACAGGAACTAAAGCAGGTTAGACTTAAGTTTCATATTTCATTTAAGAATCATTGATTCAGAAGCTGTTTCATTTTTATGATGTAGTCCAGAGGTGGGCAACCTATGGCCCACGGGCCACATCCGGCGCGCAGGACCGTCCTTCTCGGCCAGAGAGGCTAGCTCCAGGCCCCTCCCCCATTGTCCTGCCTCCCCTGCAGCCATTCCGCCACATGGGTAGCGCTCTGGGCGGCAGGGTTACACACTCCTGCCGGACAGTGCGGCGCCGTGTCTGGCTCCTACCGGGCGGCATGGCTGCCAGATATGCTGCTCTGAGCAGCATGGTAAGGGGGCAGGAGTGGGGAGGCTGGATAAGGGGCAGGGAGTCCCGAGGGGCAGTTAGGGGACAGGAAGCAAGGGGCAGTTGGATGGGGCAGAGGTTCTGGGGGGTGGTCGGGGGGGGGGAGAGGGGCGGCGCTGGATAAGCGTCCAGTTCCAGTGGGGCCTGGCAGGGACAGGGATGTGGATAGGGGTCACGGGAAGGGGTGGGGGAGGTTGGATAGGGGTGGGATTCTGGGGGGCCTGTCAAGGGGCAGGGGTGTGGATAGGGGTCAGAGCAGTCAGGGGACTGGGAACAGCGGGGTTGGATAGGCGTTGCAGTCGAGGGGGTGGTTAGGGGACAAGGAGCAGCGGGGGTTGGATGGGTCGGGACAGTCAGGAGGTGGGAAGTGGGAGGGAGTGAATAGGGGGCAGGGGCCAGGCTATTTGGAGAGGCACAGCCTTCCTACCCAGCCCTTCATACAGTTTTGCAACCCCAATGTGGTCCTCGGGCCAAAAAGTTTGCCCACCCCTTATGTTGTGTCTCTATACATATATTTAAGTTTAGTTGCACTCTGAAAAACGTGGAAATAGATCCCATCATAATCGATAGATCTTTGTACTCCCTACACACACTGAGTTATATTTGTTTAATTTAGTAGCAAAAGTTTCTTTAACTACTATTAAAACTTAAGAGCCAATGCAGCTATGGGAAAATGAGCTGTAGTCTCCTATGGGTTGTGCTTCTTCTAGTGCTTGCTCATGTCCATTCCATGTTAGGTGTGCATGCATTGTGTGCACCATTGCTGGAGATTTTTCCTTTAGTGGCACCTGTTGTGCTGGCTCTAGCACTCTCTGGTGCTGTGCACTTATGTGCTGGTATAAGGGGCACCACTGGCCCTGCACTCTCTCAGTTCCTTCTAACCGCCCGTAATGGTTGCTGGAACAACTCCTCTTACTTCAGCAAGACATTTTCAATGTTTTTTCTTCTCTGTATCTTAGTTACTTAGTCTTAGTATAGTTGTACTGTAAATATTTTAAATAGTACTAGTGTAGCTAGTTAGAACCCCTCCCTTATCGTTGAGGGACTTCCTTTGCCCTTGGGGCCTGGCATGCCCCAGTCCCCAGGCTTCACACCTTCTGCCTCCTGTGGTAAGCCTATGCGGGTGAGTGACCTGCACTCCAGTTGTCTGAAGTGTCTGAGGGAAACTCACATGAGAGCGCTCTGTCTAATTTGTCAGGACTTTAAGCCTCGTACAAAGGATGACAGAGAGCAAACTGAAAGCTATCCTAATTGAAGCTGCTCTTGGCTCCGAAGGAGGTCTAAGTAACTCAGATTCAGCACCAAGCACTTCTCCCTCGATGCAAAGTGCTCCTGTGGTACCACATGCATCCCAGCACCATGCTCCATCTCTGATGCTGAGGAAGAAGCATAAAAAGCAGCACACCGATAGAAAGGCAAGCAAAGCCAAGGCAGTGGAATAAAACTCAACTTAGACCACTTCTCTACTTCCAGTCCTGTGGCAGCACCATTGAGTCTGATGCAAGATTTCCCTCCAACATTGGGAAATCATCAAGGTGCCAGTGAAATTGTGGTGCCTTCAACTCCAGAGGCCTTTTCGGTGGCCAGGGACTTATCGTTCCCGGTACCACTGTCTCCGATGGGACAACTGCCAGCTCCAATAAGCACAAGCAGGAGAGAGCATGGTGCTCTGAGCTCCTTCCCAGCACTGAAATCTTCAGCACCTTCTAGGTGCAAGCCGACCCTCCTTTCCTCTAAGGTCATCTCCGGTCCACCATTGGTCCACAGGCCCTCGGCACCAAACAACAGAAGTGAGGGGAGGGGTACCGCTCCCCTGTGCTCACCTCAGGAGGACTCGTGGTCTGAACCAGAGGTGGAGCCCTACACTCAACCCAAGAGCCACCACCAGTACCTATCCTATGTGTTTCAGAACCTCGGTGTGGGTCCCCCTGCCAGTACCTGGACAGTGGCCTATGCAATGGCCATTCTGGAATGCATGGGGGTTTCCCCCTGGTAGCTTGTCTGGTCTATCTTCTCACCAATCAAACTTGATTGCTTCTGAGAGGAGTGCCCCAGCTCCACTGGGTACCGGACCACTCTGGTACCAAACCCGATACCGATACGCAGGATCTGGACCCCAGGAAGGTAATTTAGGCTGAAGAAGAGGAAGGCCTCTGGTACAGGCCTCTTCTTCCTCTTCCCCAGACAAGGCCATCTGGGGACCAACTGGCTCGCTGACACAAGATGACTTCAGAGTCCATCAGGAGTTTCTGAAGCAGATAGGTCTAACCTGGGGCTAAAGATTGAGGAGCTCAAAGAATCCTTCCATAGCTTCATTGACATTCTGGCTGCAGCAGCACCATCTAAGGTGGGCCCTACCCATTAACGAGGCGGTAAATGGGTCCAGTCAAAGCCCTCTGGCAGACCCCATCTTCTCTCTCTCCCTCCCTCTGCCTTTGAAGGGGGCAGAGAAGAAATATTATGTGCCAGCCAACAGATATGAGTACCTATACTGTTATACCCCTCCTGGGTTCCTAGTTGTATCGGCGGCCAATGAGAGGGATTGACAGGGCCAAACAAGTGCTACCCCCAAACAGAAGGATGCAAAGAAACTCTTTCTGTTTGGGAGGAAGGTTTATTCCACAAGTGGTCTTCAGCTACTTATCTCAAACCAGCAAGCCCTGCTGGGGAGATACAATTACAACTTGTGGGATTCCTTGTCCAAATTTAAAGACTTCATGCCTCAGGACTCAAGGCAGGAATTCTCTGCCCTCTTAGAGGAGAGGTAAGAATGTTGCAAGAGCCTCTCTCCAGGCATCACTCGACTTAGCTGACACAGCAGCCAGGCTGATGGCCGCTGCAGTGTCCATGAGGTGATGCTCTTGGCTACAGTCCTTGGGGTGACCTCGAGGTCCAGCAGCTAATCCAGGACCTCCCTTTCGAAGACTCCTTGTCGAAGATTCCAAGGTCTGAAAGGCTCAAGGGCTACCCTCAGGTCCTTGGGCCTCTATGCTCCGTCCATTGCAAGGAAGCACTTCTGGCCTCAACGACCAGCCCGTTTCTCGACTTCACCACTGAGATAGGATCTGTACAAAAGACAGAGGTTACAAGCATTGTCAGTCACTCCCATCCTCACTGCTGAGGTCGCATAGATACTCCAGTGGATGCAAACATGCCTTTTGAGGGTGCTATACCAGTTCCCACCTTGGATCCTGACCTCCCCTTTGTTTTTGGACTGACTTTCCCACATCAACCTGGCATGGTCCCACATTAAATTGTACCGCTGGGTGCTAAATACAGTGGTGGACAGTTATATCCTTCAGTTCTCAGCCACCCCTCCTCTCCCACTGCCATCCCTATCCCTCTTCAGGGACCCTTCTCACGAGCAGTTCCTAGATCAGAAGGTGCAGATCCTCCTGCAGGTGCGGGCTGTGGAAGAGGTACCTCAAAGATTGAGAGGGGAAGGGGTTTTACTCCCAATATTTCCTAATCCCAAAGGCCAACGGGGGTCTTCGACCCATCCTGGACATGCATCGCTTCAACGGGTTATTTCAAGAAACTGAGGTGGTTCTTCGAGTGATTGCTCCTGTGTATTCCACAGTAGGTGTGCATGCTCGCCACGTGCACCGGTGCCAGAAGTTTTTCCCTTAGCAGTACCCGTAGTGGGGGAGCACCCCTGGAGTGGCGCCTCTATATCACGCTATATGGGGAGCTGCACACTCCCACCACCACTACCACCCTCAGTTCCTTCTTGCCGCCAGTGAAGGTAGTCGGAACGTTGTGCTCCAGCTCTGCTGCAGCGCTTCTAGCCTTAATAGTACAAGTCTTCTTAGTAGTCTGATTCTCTAGTTAGTTGCCTGGCTCGGGGCATGCCTCATGCCCCAGGCTTCAAGTCGTGCGACTCCTGTCGCAGTTCTATGCCCAGAAGTGACCCACACACTCAGTGTCTTCGCTGTCTGGGCGAGACTCACACATAAGTGAGCGTTGTAAAATTTGCAGATCGTTCAAACCAAGAACGAAATGTGAAAGGGATATTCGTCTCCGGGCCCTATTAATGGAGTTGGCATGGTACCGACATGCCGACCCGACTCAACCAGTCGGCACCGCTCCCCCGCTAAGAAGCAAGGGAAGACTCAGCGGCGCCGAGAGAAGGACAGAGGTGAGGCTGCACCCGAGTTGGGCAGCCCACAATCCCCCTCGGGACCCAGACTTCTGACTCGTGCTGAGCGGAGTAGTCCGGTCCCGTCCACGCGTGCCTCTCTTGTGATGAGAATACCGTCAACGCCGGAGGCAGCTAAAGCACCACGTGACATCCTTGCCCTTCCAGGGCCAGGCACACGGCCCAAGACAGCCCCTCGCTCCCGAGGGAAGCCGCCGCTGGGAGCTCATCAACCCTCCCCGGTCCAGCATAGTCCCTGCTCCGAGGATGAGGTGCCTACCCATTCGGCGAGGCCATCTCATAGCCCACATCAGACTTCCACTCCGTTGGCCGATTCGCCTGAGAGGGAGTCCCGAGGGTCCTCCACTACCCGGAGGGGTCTCAGGCACCGAGACGAGTCGTCGACGCTCCCCTTCCTACCGGAGTCGTAGGAGCAGGTGTCGTAGCCATGGTCGCCGTGAGGAATCTGGAAGCAGTACCTCTGACGGGTACAGGTCGTCTTCATCGAAATCTAAATCTGGAGGCCGGCACCAAACGGCCATGGATGCTCCCGTCACTCAAACGGCACCGTGCACTCTTCAGCGACTCTGGCTTTGGCACCCAGCCGCTCATCCCCGGGCTGCGCCGTCCCGCATGATCAAGTGGCTCTGCTAGGTCCCCAAGTGGGGCACTGGCAAAGGGCACCCTGGCAAGGGCAGTGGTGTCAGTGAGCACCTTGGCCCCAACTACCAGCACCGGCAAGACCCTGTTCGGTGGCCGGGGCATCGCAGGTACATTCGACGGCCCCACCTCGGCACTGCGAAAAGTCAACCGGCACCGCACCCGGGCTCGGACTTGGGGGTGGAACCACTGGTACCGCCTGATGCCCTGGGGCAGATCCGGTCCCATCACTGGCACCGGAGGAATCCATTGCGGTGTCACCACCCGCCTTGCAGGAAGATTTTAAGGCTCACCAGGAGCCCCTTAGGCGGGTCACCTCGAATCTCCATCTCCAGGCTGAGGAGATGGAGGAGCCGTCAGACACGTTGCTCAATGTCTTGTCCTCCTTGGCACCGGGCCGTGTGGCCCTACCTCTCCACCAAGGGGTGGCCAATATCTCGACTTTGCTTTGGCAAACCCTGGCATCCTTGGCGCCTATTTCTAAAAAGGCGGAGAGAAAGTACTTTGTGCCAGCAAAGGGGCATGAATATTTGTACTGTCACCCGGCACCCAACTCTCTGGTGGTGGAGTCTGTAATCCACCGAGAGAGGCCTGGCCAATCCGTGCCCACCCCCAGGGATAAAGACGCCAGGAGACTGGATACCTTCGGCAGGAAGGTTTATTCATCAGCGAGCTTCCAGCTCAGGGTGGCAAATCACCAAGCCCTCCTGAGCCGGTATGATTTTAACTTGTGGGGGTCTCTGCCAAAGTTTGAACCTCCTCTTCAGGAAAAGGACAAGAAGGAGTTCAGAGCTTTGGTCGACAAAGGCACTGCGAAAGCGGCCCTCCAAGAGGCTTCAGACACGGCAGATACAACAGCCTGTTCAATGGCCTTTGTCCACGGAGTCCTAGTCCCTCATGCGGGACTTGCCTTTCGACAGGAAGGCCCTGTTTGCAGATCAGTCAGACACCTGTCTACACGGGATGAAGGACTCCCGCACCACCCTGCAAACTCTGGGCCTATATGTCCCACCGCTAAGGACAAACCCAGGCCACAGACCTCGGTTCCTCCAGCTAGAGGTAGCTATGAGCCCCCGCCTAAGAGGCTGAGGGAGCAGAGATGCAGGTCCCAGCACCTGTCCCGCTCAGCCCTGCGACCTGGGCCCGCCAAGGGCAAGAGGCAGGGGAAGAGGGGGGCCACCGGGCCTGTTGCCAGGGAAGCCCCCCAGTTAATAAAGTTTGTGTTCTGCAACCGTTTATCTGCCTTCCGAGTGCAGTGGTCCTGTATAACGTTGGACCAGTAGGTCCTCAGCACCATTTTCAAGGGCTACATGGTGCAGTTCATTTCGGCCCCCCTCCAACACCCTCCGCCCCTGGAGGTCCCCGGGGGCCCGGAGCATGCCCTCCTTCTAGACCAGGAGGTGACGTGCCTCCTAACCCTGGGCGCGGTGGAGAATGTACCTCTGGAATTCCAGGGCAGAGTTTTTAACTACCCGATATTTCCTGATCTCAAAGGCAAAAGATGGGCTCAGGCCCATCCTCGACCTGCGGAACCTCAACCAGTTTATGGTCCATTACAAGTTCCGTATGGTTTCCCTGGTCTCTATTATTCCGTCCCTAGACCTGGGGGATTGGTTCGCAGCCCTGGACCTCCAGGATGCGTATTTCCACATACATATTTTTGAGGATCACAGGCACTTCCTCCGCTTCCTGGTGGGACGGGACCACTACCAGTTTACGGTCCTTCCCTTTGGCCTCGCCACCTGGACAGATTCGAGACGCTCAAAAGCCTCATAGCCTCAGTCACGGCCTTCCCCGTGACGATGGCAAAGGTGTGCCTTCAACTTTTGGGCCACATGGCAGCATGCACCTCCGTGGTACGACATGCCAGGCTCAGAATGAGGCCTCTCCAACTCTGGCTGGCCTCCCAATATTCCCAGGCCAGGGATGGCCTGGACAAGGTTGTCAAGTTACCTCCCAACGTAGTGGCCGACATGCAATAGTGGTCCCTCCCGGGCAACATGTTACAAGGGATCCCCTTCCGAGAGACCTCTCCTTCACTAGATCTGGTGTCAGACGCCTCGGACCTGGGGTAGGGAGCCCATGCGGGGAGCTTCCAAACCCGGGGCAGATGGTCGACCTCAGAATTGTCCCTGCACATAAACGTCAGGGAACTCAGGGCTGTGCGCCTGGCATGCATAGCTTTCAGCTGGCACATACGGGGAAAGATGGTCAGAGTCCTCACGGACAATACGGGCGCGATGTATTACATCAACAGACAAGGGGGCATGCGCTCCTTGGAAGCCCTGGACCTATGGGAATTCTGCATAGCCCACGATATCTCTCTGAGAGCTTTTCACTTATCCGGCACGCGCAATACGCGAGCCGATCGCCTCAGCAGGGTCTTCTCCCACCTGAACGAGTGGTCATTCCACTGGGAAGTCACTCGGCAACTCTTCCGAGAGTGGGGACCTCTTTGCTACCGCTACCGTCGTCTCTGCCCCCAGTTCTGCTCCAGGTCAGGGGCAGAAAAGGGGGCAATCTCAGACACATTCCTCCTCCAGTGGTACGGCCAACTGTTCTATGCCTTTCCACCATTTCCACTGATCGACAAAGTACTGCAGAAGGTAAAGGCAGACAAGTCGAGGGTCATATTCATAGCCCCGGATTGGGCCCGCCAGTATTGGTACGGGACCCTCCCGCAACTGTTAGCGGCCCTCCCTTGGAGGCTGCCGCTTCGCCCGGATCTCCTCTCCCAGGAGAGGGGATGCCTCCTCCATCCCAACCTAGCCGCGCTTCACTTGGCAGCGTTGCTGCTCCATGGTTAAATGAGGAGGAGTGAAGGTGTTCGCAGGATGTCCAGAGAATTCTGCTGGAGAGCAGAAAACCGTCCACACAACTGACATACCTGGCCAAATGGGTTAGGTTTTCTAGGTAGGCGGGGGAGCAGGGCGCTTTCCCATCATCTGCATCCCTCCAACTTATTCTAGATTACCTCCTGTCCCTTAGGACCCAAGGTCTAGCTCCGGCCTCCATTAGGGTACATTTAGCGAGCATTTCAGCTTTTCACCCTCCGGTGCAGGATCACTCGTTTTTTTTTTCCCATGAGATGACCTCTCACTTTTTGAAGGGACTAGACCGTACGTTTCCGTACACCAGGGCCACGGTCCCGCAATGGGATCTGAACCTAGTGCTATCCCGCCTCACAGGTCCTCCCTTTGAGCCCTTGGCCACATGTTCATGGTTCCACCTGTCCTGGAAAGTGGCTTTCTTGGTGGTTATCACCTCAGCCCGTCGGGTCTCGGAGCTTAGGGCCTTGACCTCGGAACCCCCGTATATGGTCTTCCATAGGGATATGGTCCAGCTTCGCCCACACCCTGCATTTCTCCCCAAGGTGGTCTCTGCCTTTCATATGGATCAGGACATTTTCCCACCAGTACTCTGTCCTAAGCCCCATTCCTCCACCGAGGAGCACTGCCTACACACGCTAGACGTACGTAGGGCACTGGCCTTTTACCGTGACAGGACCAGGCCATTCAGGAAATCCTCACAACTGTTCGTTGTGTCAGCCGAGCGTATGAGAGGGCAACCGGTCTCTACCCAGTACCTTTTCTGCTGGATCACCTCGTGCATACGCACGTGTTACAACTTGGCTGGGGTTCCCCTGCCTCCTATCGTAAAGGCCCATTCTACGAGAGCTCAAGCCTCATCGGCCGCCTATGTAGCCCATGTCCCTATCCAGGACATATGTAGGGCTGCCACATGGTCCTCTGTTCACACTTTTTCCTCTGACTATGCGATCGTCTCCCAGGCATGGGATGACGCTGGGTTTGATAGGGCGGTACTCCGTCCCGATAACCTTTAAACTCCTGCCCATCTTCATCAGATATAGCTTGGAGTCACCTACTGTGGAATACACAGGAGCAATCACTCGAAGAAGAAAGGACAGTTACCTGTGTTACGTAACTGGCGTTCTTCAAGATGTGTTGCTCCTATCTATTTCCACACCCCGCCCTCCTTCCCCTCTGTCGGAGTTGTCTGGCAAGAAGGAACTGGGTGGGGAAGGGGAGTGCGCAGCTCCCCTTATTGCGTGATATAGAGCCGCCATTCCAGGGGTCGCAGCGGTGCTCCTCCACTACGGGTACTGCTAAGAGGAAAAACTTGCAGCACCGGTGCACGTGGCGAGCACACACACCTACTGTGGAATAGACAGGACTCTGGGTCAGTAATGGCAGGCATTCCCTTTGTCGTTCTCAATTGCCCACCTCAATTGCCTCAGAGCTCAGAGCAATCCACTTGGCTTGCCAAGTCTTCCTTCCCCACATCGCAGGCAAGGTAGTTCAAGGGCTATGGACAACACCATGGTCATGTTCTACATCAGTAAGCAGGGGGCAGCATGCTCCTCTGCCCTCTGTCAGGAGGCCATCCATCTATTGGAATTCTGTGTGAAGCACTCCACCCACCTTGAGGCTTCACATCTTCCGGGAGCCTGGAACACCCTGGCAGATCATCCAAGCAGATCCTTCTCCTCTCACCATGAGTGGTCCCTTCAACCAGAGGTCACCAGGTTCATCTTCCAAAGGTCAGGATGTGCCCAGGAAGACTTGTTCTTGACCAAGCAGAACAGGAAATGCCAGCAGTTTTACTCACTGTGCGGGCACAGCCTGGGCTCCTTTTTCAATGCCTTCTTGCTTCCATGGACAGAGCTCCTACTCTACATATTTCCTCCAGTTCCTCTAGTTCACACGGTCCTTCTGAAAATCAAGCTGGACAAGGGGAGAATTATTCTTATAGTCCTGCCATGGCCACGCCAACACTGGTTCGGCATGGTGCTAGACTTATCAGTAGCACTACCACTACCATTTTTTGCAAGACCACGGCCATTTACTCTACTCAGGCCTGAGGTTCCTTCACCTAACTGCATGGAATTTACATGGCTGAACTGAGAGGAGCAAGTCTGTTCAGACTAAGTTCGACAGGTCTTACTGGGTAGGAGGAAGCCATCCACTAGGGCTACCTACCTTGCTAAGTGGGCAATAGGTCAGTTTTCTCTCACAAGATGATGACAATTTGCTTTCTTAAAGAGTTGGAGAGACTTTACCCTCAGGTTCACAATCCGATTCCTCCATGGAATTTAAACCTGGTACTATTGAAACTTGCAGGCCCTCCCTTTGAACCGCTATGGTTGTGCCCTCTGCTGCTGCTTTCCTGGAAGGTCGCTGTTGTGGTAGCAATTACCTCAGCCAGAAGGATCTCTGAAATCAGGACCCTTACATGACAGCACCGTACACAGTGTTCTTTAAGGACAAGGTCCCACTGTGCCCACATCCAGCCTTCCTGCTATTAGGAACCAGGCCATTTTCCTGTGTGTCTTCGTCCCGAAGTCTCACAAGAATTCAGAAGAGCGACAACTTCACTCATTGGGTGTTAGGCGTGCCCTCACCTTGACATCGAGAAGACTAAACCATTCTGCAGATCCACATAACTCTTTGTGGCAGCAGCAAAGAGGATGAAAGGCCTACCAGTTTCAGCCCAGAGAATCTCATCCTGGATAACCTCTTGTATTTGGGCATGCTATGAAAGGTGAATGTCTCACTTCTGGCCATCTTGACCGCTCACTTCATGAGAGCTCAGGCCTCTTAAGTAGTATTTCCAGCCAGAGGTTATCCACAATGAGATTCTCTGGGCTGAAACCAGTAAGCCTTTCATCATCTCTGCTGTTGCCACAAAGAGTTTTACTTCAAAAGTAAAATTGAAGAAAAAAGCATGACTGCACATTCATATGTATTCATTTACACCTAACACAATTTTATTATTCCTAAATACAATTTTTCATGTGTGTCAAATACACTTGTTCTCATTAAGGGCTAAGTCAATACAAAATTTTGGAGTTGTGAAACATCTTGTTTTCTTTTTTAACCTGAGAACCTAGTTAATACATAAGCCTTCCTTCTCAAACCACCAAACAGAAATTTACCCAGAGCTTGAGAAACAACTTATTAGGTCCTAAACAAACACGAAAAATTTTAACCCAAAGGGTAACTTTCAAAAAAAAAGCCCACCCCTTCTAGATAATTTATCTTTATTCTCGGCCTAAATGTAAATTCAGAAAGTTTATTAAAACACTATTATTGTTGTAGCTGTGTTGGTCCGAGGATATTAGAGAGACAAGGTGTGTGAAGTAATAACTTCTGTTGATGAGAGACAAGCTTTCGAACTTACAGAGCTCTTCTTCAGGTCTGGGGAATGTACTCAGACAGAATGTCTACGGTGCAATTTAAAACCCATGGCTGGCCTATGCCAGCTGACTCGGGCTAAGGGGTTGTTGCAGAGTCCTAGAGCCCAGGTTTCAGCCTGAACCCAAACATCTACACTGCAATTAAACAGCTCCATAGCTTGATCCCCATGAGCCCAAGTCCGCTGGCACAGGCCAGCTGCAAGTTTTTAATTGCAGCGTAGACATACCCAGAGTGACGTCACTAAATACCAGGTGGAACAGGTTGTTTAGCATAAGTTGTGAATACATATTTCAAGGAACCGTTCAAGGTAAAGTGACCCATTAACTTCACCTTGAATGGTCCCTTGAAATGTGTGTTAACTACTTGTGCTGTTCCATCTTGTACTTAGTTGTGACGCTCTGATTACATTTCTCAGACCTGAAAAAAGAGTTCTGTATAAGCTCAAAAGTTTGTCTCTCTCTCCAACAGAAGGCGATCCCATAAAGGATATTATTACCTCACCCAGTTTGTCTCTGTTAAAACATTGTTCATTTGTTTTAGTCATTGCCTCCCAAACAGTTGCTATAGTATTGCCACTTTAACATATAATGGGACTAGACAACATTTGAAAACTACACCTCTACCCTGATATAACGCTGTCCTTGGGAGCCAAAAAATCTTACTGCGTTATAGGTGAAACCGCGTTATATCGAACTTGCTTTGATCCGCCGGAGTGCGCAGTCCCACCCGCGGGAGCACTGCTTTACCGCATTATATCCAAGTTCATGTTATATCGGGCTGCGTTATATCAGGGTAGAGGTGTACTTTGAGAACTTTTTAAATTTTGAGAAAATAATTTGTGAAAATGAAGGTGCAGGGAAAAAAGGTAGGATAATTTCCGTTATATCGGTCACCTAATAGTTCCTACTGTAGCTAACCTTGCAAAATAGTATTCACTGTATTAACCTGACTTTACATAGCTTTCCTGAAACATTTACTTATTCAGCTGACATTTTCTAAGGTTGGTCTCTGTTCAGAGTTAAACTTCTCCCATGCCTGGATGTTTGAGTTAAAAATTCTTTAGTTTATCTAAAAGTTACCATTTATTTTCTATTTGTAAGGGGCTAAACTTGAACCTTAATATGGATGTGGTCCTCACTGAGGACTACTAACATTTTTTTGATTGGACAGGGTGGTAGAAATTAAGTGTCTAAACGTGATTGGTACCATGTGCTAAGAATTCAACAAACAATGACCTCGTACCATCTTTCTTCTTGCTCAGCTGTCAGACATGAGGGTGATTGTTGATCCAGAGAAGGGGGTTGGCAAGGGAGGGTGGTGCTCTCAAATGGTGCTAGTATAGCTTCCATGAAGGATGTTTTTATTGAACATTTAAATGTGCGCAGTAAAATGAGTCCCCAAAAATTCTTAACTATGGGAAGTAGAAAAATAATAATGTTTCTAATATACTGCTGCATTGTACAATATTCTGCAAGTTTTAGAAATTTTAGACCTTTATTTCAGCTGCAAAGAAATAACCCTTATGTAAACAAACAGAAATTTATCTCCAAACAAGCAGTGGCAAAGATTGAAACACTTTCATCTCAGTGAAGTTTGAACTTCAACACATTTTTGGGATTACTTAAATGCTGACATTAAGCTCTGGAAATCAACAATCTTGATGTAATTTTAAGTTTGTATAACTGTTTGCACTTCTTGATTTTAATTTAAGATTTCAGTGCCATCATTAATTAACTCAGATTGCACATATGCTATATTTTCTATTTGTTTTTCTGGTTAAGGCTGGGATTTTCCAAGAAGCCTAAATGAACTCGGCATCCAGCTCCCTTAGACCCCTTGGAAAATGCCAACCTAAATATATAGCTTCTCTTAAAACTTTGTCAGAAAGTACACATTATAAAGTACAATGTATTTTTCCATTTAATTTTAGAAGTAGCTGTTTGAATAAAAAATACATTTCCATTCATTGTTTACTCAACGCTAAAGGTTTGCTATTTCTGATATCTTATGGTTGATGATTTTACTCTTTATTAACTTTTGTTATACAATCATTAATATAAGCATGCCTGAACTTTAAATACATTAGACTGCTTCTGAGATTTTCAGACATGAATATTTTCTATTAACCTTTTTTAACAATTGTTAGAAAGAGAATGAGCTTGTGAAACTTGGAAGAGAGGAAATGGACACTAAGAACCTTGTTCGAGAGCTACGTCAGAAGGTAGAAGAAGCAAAAAGTTCTTTGGCAATAAATCGCAGTCGAGGAAAGGTTCTTGATGCTCTACTTCAGCAGAAGAAATCTGGAAAAATTCCTGGAATATATGGAAGACTGGTAAAGTTTAAGAATTAATGTATCATTAACAAACAGGCTTTTATACTTTACAGGTGTCATTACTCTTATTGGAATTGTCCTAACTAAATGAACCATACAATATAATATTTTGCACTCCCATATGGACTTATATCCAAGGATCTCAAAGCATTTTACCCATTTATGTAAGCCTGTTACAATTCCCGTTAAACAGGGAGTCCAGCTCAAATACTGTGACCCTGGGGGAGACTCTCACTGAAGAAGTGAAAAAGCCAGTAGCAGAACTCCAAACTCCTAATACTTTCTGTCAACTATTAATCAAAACTCACTACAACAAAGTTAGGAATCTTACAAATACTTGGTATTTTATATGTTAACTTGTTAAAATTAATTGCTTGGACTCATTCTTGTGTCAAAATCCACACAATACAGAAGGCTGAGGGTTTTCAGGAAACCAGTTACAACTTCTTGATTCTCTGGTCCAATTTACAATTGACCCAGCATAAGGGCAGCCTTTGATCTACTCTAACCAAAGCCACTTGCCTATGATAGAACCCACTGTGGCCTGGCCATGCCCTCTTCCTGCCCCACTATGATAGCCCCATACTTTGGAGGTTGCAATGGGGTGGAGGAGGACAGTGCTCAAACATTACATTGTAATTCATTGTGTTAGCAATTACAAAACAATCTGATGGAACAGACTTCTTAAAGCCATTTTAAAATAATGGCAGAAATATTTCTAACATGTAGAATTGACATTGAAAATGCATCTGATCACTGTAGTAAAAGACACCACCCCTCAATGTGTTGGCAGAGATGTCAATACCAAGGGGGAGGAAATCAGGTAGTAAATTTTCCATTAACACATATATTCAAACCACTGTAAAGATAATATAAGCAATGTAACCCCCATTTGAGGATTATCTTCTCTATTTCAGAAATGGTGAAACTGAGGCAGGTTAAATAGTTCTCTCAAGTCATACAGAAGGTGATGGAGCAGTGATTAAATACTAATACCTAGCTCTTATATAGTGCTTTTACCTGCAGATCTTAATGCACTTTGAACCATATCATTATCCCCAGTTCACAGATGGGGAAACGAAGGCACAAAGGTAAACTGATTTGCCCAAGGTCACCCAACAGGCCAGTGCAAAACAGGGAATGGAACCCAGCTCTCCCAAGTCCCTGACAGTGCTCTGTCCACTAGGCCACACTGACTCACTAAAACTTTAGTCTGATACTCCATGCTAAATTATCTTTCTGTCTGGAATATAAATCATTACTCCTTTAATTAATCAGATGTCTGTACATTGTTTTTAACACAAAAACTGCTATACAAGTACTGAGTATTTGCACTACCTTAATAGTGTGCACATTAGAAAACTGTAAATAGTGATCTGTAGCACAGATGACATTGTGAGTTCTGAATAAAGGTTAACTTTCTACATTTCACAAACATTCTGAACTCTGAAAACTGGATGAGAAAATGATGTCAGGTATACATAAAATTCATACATTTCAGGTTGTGTTAACATGTTTTTTTGTCTTCTCTCTACTAGTACCTAGAAAAGATGGTTAGTACTGTTAATTACCATACTGATCAACATAACTGCCTCTCTGCTTTATATGTCAATTACTAGGGAGACTTGGGAGCTATTGATGAAAAGTATGACGTGGCTATCTCATCGTCTTGTGGTGCCTTAGACTACATTGTTGTAGATACAATTGATACAGCTCAGGAATGTGTGAATTTTTTGAAGAGTCAAGGAATTGGAGTTGCCACATTTATAGCCTTGGACAAAGTAAGTATTGGTTTTCTGGAAATAAGTTAGACTTTTGACTCCCCCCCTATATTATAGGCCATTCTGAACAAATATCTTATTGTATATGCCAATATAATAATCGATCTCTTGGGTTTTTTATCTTGCAAGTGAGCAGACTTCTCTTTGGTAACATTATTTGATGTCCACTGGCATTCTGAGGAATGTGGCAACAGTATAGTGCTAGGGAACTACTGTGTACACTCAGAGGCATTAGTTCACCTTAGAGTGTTAAAACGTTGTTCTAACTTATTCTGAGATTCCTCTTCTTCCATATAGATGAGAGTATGGGAAAAAAGTATGAATAAAATTCAGACTCCAGAAAACACTCCTCGTCTCTTTGACGTGGTGAAAGTAAAAGATGAGAAGATTCGCCATGCCTTTTACTTTGCATTACGTGATACTCTAGTAGCCAATAACTTGGATCAGGCTATCAGAGTAGCATTCCAAAAGGACAAAAGATGGAGAGTTGTAACTTTGCAAGGACAGATCGTAGAACAGTCAGGTATTTAAAAATACATAACTAAATTTATATCTTCACGGTTTTATTGTTGGATAGCAAATTGAAATTAGCTTGCTAACTTCTTTTCCCTATCCTACTTTAGGAACAATGAGCGGAGGTGGACGTAACGTAATGAAGGGTAGAATGGGATCCTCCGTCGTGGTTGAAATTTCAGAAGAAGAGGTTAGTTCATAATTGCACATAGAAAAGTGTTTCTTCAAAATTCCTCTCCGATATTTACACTGCCTGATTTTATTTAGACTGTTTTATATACAAATATTGTGCAGAGGAAATCAGCATTGCTTAAATATTACTTATCAATCAATGCTATAGCTTTCTGGAAAAGACTAAATAAACCTGATACTGTTAATGAGATTTGTATTAGAGTATTTCAAACCACATTGATAGTTGCATAATGTACTTTAACTTTATAAGAATTTTGTTCTGTCTCATTCCACTGTTACACTGTGTTTATAGATGTTACACTGATTTTATATGCATGTGTACATGTGACACCTTATTTCTGCTTATTGGTAGATTATTAGTCTTCACCTATAATGGCTAGGCAATTGATTGAAAGAAGAAACGAGTGCATGGGAAGAACTGAAAATAAGGAACTGTTGTTCAGGAAAACAGTTTATATTGCCTTGGGAGGCCACACAGGAGCTTAAATTTTTTAGGTTTACGTTCTAATTCTGCAATGCAGTTTGTTCAAGATTTCTGCAGTCCACAAAAAGACCAACCAGACTAACTTCACAACCAGGCAAATCGGTTGAAACTATAGTAAAGAACAGAATTATCAGATATGTAGATGAACACAATATGTTGGGGAAAAGTCAACAAGGCTTTTGTAAAGGGAAATCATTCTATTAGAATTCACTGAGGATGTCCACTAACGTGGACTAAGGGTATCCAGTAGATATAGTGTACTTGGACTTTGACAGTGTCCCTGACCAAAGGCTCTTAAGCAAAGTAAGTAGTCATGGGATAAGAGGGAAGGTCCTCTCATGGATCAGTAACTGGTTAGAAGATAGGAAACAAAGGGGAGTGTCAGGGTTCCCTCCCCACTCTGAACTTTAGGGTACAGATGTGGGGACCCGCATGAAGACCCCTAAGCTTATTTCTACCAGCTTAGGTTAAAAACTCCTTGGATTAAGTAACGCTGCCACCACCAAGTGATTTAAACAAATAATTACGGAGGGCCACTTGGAGCCCTACCTTCCCCAAATATCCCCCCAAGCCCCTACACCCCTTTTCCTGGGCAGGCTTGAGAATAATCCCCCAAGCCCTACATCCCCTTTCCTGGGGAGGCTTGAGAATATATCCTCACAAATTGGTACAGATGAACACAGACCCAAACCCCTTGGATCTTAAAATAATGAAAAAACAATCCGGTTCTTAAAAGAAGAATTTTAATTAAAGAAAAGGTAAAAGAATTACCTCTGTATAATCGGGATGATAAGTACTTTACAGAATAACAAAAGACTCAAGAACATAGAGGATCTCCCCTCTAGGCAAAACCTTAAAGTTACAAATCCAGGGATAAACCTCCCTCTAGACAAGGAAAATCACAAGCCAAAAATAAAAGTAGGCTAACGCATTTCCTTATTATTACTTACTAATTCTAATTGAGTTGGATTGCTTGCCTTCTTGATCTGTCTCTGACAAGCACACAGAACAGACAGACAAAGAACGGACAAAACAAAGCCTTTTCCCCCTCCCCAGATTTGAAAGTATCTTGTCGTCTTATTGGTCCTTTTTGTCAGGTACCAGCTAGTTTACCTGAGCTTCTTAACCCTTTACAGGTAAAAGGATTTTGTGCCTCTGGCCAGGAGGGAATTTATAGTATTGTATACAGAAAGGTGCTTACCCTTTCCTTTATATTTATGACAAGGAGCAGTAATGGTCTGTTTTCCACAGTGAGGAGTGGTAAAAAATGGGGTCTGCCCAGGATCTGTACTGGGACCAGTGCTGTTCAACTTGTGGGAAAAGGGGTAAACAGTGAGGTGGCAAAGTTTGCAGATGATACAAAATTATTCAAGATAGCGAAGTCCAAAGCAGACTGTGAAGAATTACAAGGGGATCTCTCAAAATGAATGACTGGCAACAAAATAGCAGATGAAATTCAATTTGATAATGCAATATAATGCACATTGTTCATCATAATACCAACTATACATACAATATGATGGGGTCTAAATTAGCTGTTACCACTCAAGAAAGAGTCATCCTGGATAGTTCTCTGAAAACATCTGCTCAATGTGCAATGGCAGTCAAAAAAGCTAACAGAATGTTAGAAGCCATTAGGAAAGGGATAGATAAGACAAAATATAATGCAACTATACAAGTCTCTGGTATGCCCCATCTAAAATATATATATATATATATATATCAGAATAGGAAAAAGTACAGAGAAGGGCAACAAAAATTATTAAGGGTATGGAACTGCTTCCATATGAGAAGAGATTAAAAATATTGGGACCATTCAGCTTAGAAAGACTAAGGGGGGATATGACAGAGGTCTATAAAATCATGAATTGTATGGATAAAATGAATAGGGAAATGTTATTTACCCCTTCATAATACATTATAGGGAAATTAATAGGCTGCAGGTTTACAACAAACCAGAAGAAGTACTACTTCACACAATGTACAGTCACCTGTGGAATTCATAGCTAGGGGATGTGAAGGCCAAAAATATAACTGGTTTCAAAAAAGAATTAGACAAGTTCATGGAAGATAGATCCATCAATTGCTATTAGCCAAGATAATCAGGGATGCAGCCCTATGTTTTGGGTGACCCTAAGCCTCTGACTGTCAAACACTGGGACTGGACCACAGGATGGATCACTCGATAATTGCCCTGATCAGTTCACTCCCTCTGAAGTACCTGGCACTGACCACTGTTGGAAGAAAAGATACTGGGCTAGATAGACCATTGATCTGAACCAGTATGGCTTACTAAGAGCAACCCAAAAGACAAAGACCCTCAGGAACTAGATTTATTTGAAAGAAAGATCTATTCATCAACATTGCTGCAAAAAAGGCCTGGTAATTAACAATTTGTAACTGCAAAATTACCCTCCTTTCTAACTAAACTCCCACAAGACTTAATAGAGGAGTTGAAAAGCACCATTTCAGAGGATCAGCTAGTAACGAAAACATTGCTGTAGGCAGCCATGGCTACAGCAGACATGGAGGCTTGATCTATGGCCACTGTAGTAACTATGTGCAGAGTTTTGTGGCTTCAGGCCTCTGGCATTCTGAGAGAAGTGTAAAGTCAACTGAGGATTTACCCTTCAAGGGCACAGAATTATTTAGTGCACACATGCATGACTGATATACTGCACTCTCTTAACTATTCCAGGGTTACACTCCATTGTTGCATCTGATGAAGTGGGTTTTAGCCCACGAAAGCTTATGCCCAAATAAATTTGTTAGTCTCTAAGGTGCCACAAGTACTCCTCATTCTTTTTGCTGATACAGACTAACACGGCTACCACTCTGAAACCTGACTCCATTCTTTGGACATCTTCACCTCAACCCCAAATCATAAGCCCTGTCAATATCAGGGGCAATCCAGGCAGGAGGCATCTACCTACCTTCAGCAATGGTAATTTCCTCTATAAACAAGGAGGTGCCTTCTCATCACCCGTGTGTCAAGAGGCTGTCAACAACATGGGATAATGCCAGTTGTTC
Organism: Trachemys scripta elegans; assembly: GCF_013100865.1. NCBI lineage: Eukaryota > Metazoa > Chordata > Testudines > Emydidae > Trachemys > Trachemys scripta. The sequence goes on from NC_048306.1 coordinate 82,866,630, forward strand.
TCCATTTTTCAGGAGTCAACAGTAACCTAGCAGACTTCCTGAGCAGACAATCCATTGCCAACCATGAGTGATCTCTGAAGACTTCCATCAAGCCAATATTTCATCAGTAGATTTGTTCACCATATAAGACAATGCAAAAGTCCAACCTCTTCTTCCAGAAGAGGCACACATCAAGCATCATTATAGGATTCCTTCCTCATAACCATGGGATCAAGGTTCATATGCATTTCCACAGATTCCTTTGATTCTGAGAGTTATATGTAAAGTCAGACAGAATATAGCTACGCTGATCCTGATAGCTCTGTATTGGTCGAAACAATTCTGGCTGACAGATTTCAAAATGCCTATTCAGCCTTCCACACCACTTTCAGACTGTCTAAACATGATATCAGAACTGAGGGCAGATACTTCATCAAGATGTGAGGTCACTATGTGTAACAGTCTGGATTTTGGCTGGTTGTGTCATACCAGCAGAAACAAGAGATACAAGTATAAGAGGTTCTTCTACAAAGTAGAAAACTCTCCACAAGGAAGACTTATTCCTCTTATATTGAAAATATTTTGATTTAGGCTGTCCAACGCAACCTGGATCGCTTTGAAGGCCCCTACACCCAAAATTCTTGACTACAATTTGAATTCACATTCTATTACATCACAGTCCATCTTGGAACATTATCAGTATACCACTCTCCCTTGTAGTCATGTTCATTTTTTTTTCTTTTTCTTTTTTTCTTTTCTTCTCAGCTACACATTCACCCCCTAGTGATAGGAGAACCTCGGACATGGGATCTCAGTATTGTCCTTACAAGCCTTATGGAGCCACCCTTATGAGCTCCTTTCTGAATGTTATTTATACCGCTTTACTCTCAAGACAGACTTTTTAGTTGCCATTACTTCAGCCAGAAAGGTCAGCAAACTGGAAGCTCTCAGGACTAACGTTTACTCAACATTCCACAGAAATGAGGTGGTGTTGACATCATCCCAAATTTATTCCCAAAGTTGTGTCAGACTTTTATTGGAACCAATTTATTTATTTACCTGTTTCCTTTCCAAAACTCCATTCCTTCCCAGGAGATAAACGCCACATCTTGGACATTTCAAGTTCTTTGATCGAACAAAGTCTTTCAGACTGTCTGCTTGTATTTCTTTTGCTGTCTTTGGTGCTTCTAAGGGTCAAATTGTGTCTTCTCCAAGAATATCAAAATTTGATATACAGTGCATAACACATGTCATATGGTTGATAATCTCTCCCTCCAAATATTAAAGATCGCTCCACTAGAGTATACTTTACATCTTCTCCATGCTTCAGGAACATCCCCATATCTGAAACTTGCAAGGCAGCTATGTGGAGTAATCCCTTTACTTTTAAACACTTATTCATTTGACCTGGCCATGAGATCAGATGCCAAATTTGGTACGGTGGAAGTGTTTAGTCAGTGGTGGTCAGGATTCCTCAGTCCTACCTTTCTGGTGGACACTACTGATCAATCACTTAGTGGAATCCACACAGACAGATACTTGAAGAAGAAAAAATGTTACTTACCTTTATAATAACAGGTTGTTCTATATGGCATCTGTGTGGCTCCCATGACCTGACCTCATGCCCACTTTTTTGGAGTCGTTCTTGTATAGGATTCTGAATTATCATGGGAAGAGTTGCAGCCGCTCTTCCCTTTATGCTTTTGGGTGGGGGGAATGTGAAGACATGCATTGCCCAAGAACCTCATGCACATGCACCTAGAGTGGGATCCACATTGATGACCAACTGAAGAGCCACAATTAATAAGGAGTTTCTTTCAGTTTCCCCTTAAATAGCCATTATTTACCATTCTCTGGCTCTCCGTTCTTTTTCCCTGATTTTAATGCCTCTTGTGCTCCCTTACTCTAGGGCACTTAATTTTACATATTAATTACCCTGTTTTATTCTGCTGTCTCTATTATTCTCACACCAAGCTGGCTACTCCTTAAATCCTCATCTTTGGCTTTGTTGCACATTCCCTACCTCAGGTCCTGTGCTGTCTAGTGATTTTTAGAAAATCTTTGGACTAAAGACTGTTTTATTAGCTAAGGGGTTGTCTATAGATAAATCTGCACAAGTTTAGTTACAGCTGTTCAAAACCTCTTGTGGGGATGCTCGTTTTGATTTGTCTTAAACCTGTTCCTAATCAACTCTAAACCAAACCAAAGTAATCCTGGTTTAAACTGACATAAATGTCCACACCGTCTCTTAACCCAATTCAACTTAATCTTCTTGAAATAACACCTTTATTACAAACCAGTGCAATTCTGTGTGTAGACAAGTCCTCATTCTTTCCCCTTTCAGGGCTATCTTCTTTTCTAAATAGGTTTACTATTTTCTCATCAACCCTTTTACCACCATCCCATGTCAAGTCTTCTCTAGTGTCACCTATTTGTAAACTTCTTCCCTGCCCCAAACATTCTGCCAAGAAGTCGTCTTCAGTTTCCTCTTCTATTACTACTCTGTCTCTTCTTTTGCTGTCTGAATCTGTCTCCTCAGCAATAATCTTTCTTGTTTGTTCTTCCCTGAACTTTTGTCCCAGGTTTTCTGTTGTTTCTTTTGTTTTTAGGAGATTATAAATTTTTCTGGGGTCTGGGTCTTGTTGTGTTGTACATCTCAGTTTAAAGAGATGGTGCTATATAAATGATTTTTGTAATCAGTAACTTTTATATAACATTTATATTTATAGGCCAATAAAATGGAATCTCAGCTGCAAAAGGATTCCATAAAAGCAATGCAGTATCAAGAAGAGAAAGTGAAACTTGAAGAAGCCATAGTAAAATTGCGTCTGTGTGTCCAGGAAATGAGAAACACTTTAGAAAAGTATACTGCGAGTATCCAGGTAACTGTGTTTATTACTGAGAGGTGCTAAGTATCTCCATAATTAAGGCTGAAAGTAGATAGCCATTATATTAACTTTGACAGCTCCTACACTCCTTGCTAACATGAAAAGTCTTTCATTCTTAGTACAGTATTCTAACAGTCTTCTATTTTGTAGAGTTTATCAGAACAAGAAGTTCACTTGAAAGTCCAGGTTAAAGAACTTGAGGCTAATGTAATTGCTGCTGCTCCTGACAAAAACAAACAGAAACAACTAGAAAAAAACCTTAATACTTTCAAAAAAGGTATGTTTTATTTTAGTTCTAGATGCAAACTATAGTGAAGTCCACTTACCAATCACGATTGGGGTGAATTTTATAGCTTGTTTTGTTCAGATTGGCCAATGATATTTAAAAAAAAACTTTGAGGCACATTCTCTTCTTCCAGTGTTGTTTTACAGGAATACTTTTAGGTAAAGTCCTTTTCTGACTATTTTTACTTACTGTTTTCTTACTGTTACTTTCAGTTGTTCATTTTCACATCTAATTTAGGATCTTTACCACCAAAAACTGTGTTGTAGGTAACTCATTTAAATGGTTGAAACATAATTTGTGTTGTATTTTTACTGATATTTCTTAATAATGTTGAGGTTTATTAATCCAAAAATTAATATGAAAAAGTCCAAATCTTTTTTGTTGTTGTTTTTACTTTAATTCAGTTGCACGACACTTCATATGATTGATGTTGTGCACACCATCACAAGCAATTCAGATCATAGTTTTCGGCAAGCAAACTATGCCTCAACCCTGGACAATAGGGACTCAAAAAGTTAGAAAAATTATGGTTTTGTACATAACTTGATAAAGAATTGCCTTAATCACAATCACTGGACTTTATTCTTTGTTTTTGTATAGACCTATTCACTATAAAATACATACAAATTATATAGTTTTGCTATTTATGAAGAAATATGTATCTTAAAATACAGGAATCTTTCATCGCCTTCATTTTTCCAATTAAAGAAACAAAACAGTAAGCATGATTATTTTCATGTAATTTTTTGTTTTTGGTATAAAATAAGGAGTATGTATTAAAAATTTGACAGTTCTTCTTTTAATATTTTTTCTTTCATAACACTGCCTTCACAGAACCATACTATAGGAGAGACATGCCTGTCCAGATGGCCACAGTACTTTTTTTGAGTGGTATTGGTAGCTTGGGAGCATGCACACATTTTTGTATCCATATATTCTACTAACAGAGGATAGAAATACCCCACCTCTAACCATCCCTCAGTTCTTTTTCTTCTGCCAATTGGGGTAGACATGAAAACTTGCCTCCTCTCCTTTGCACAGAGTGACTAGCTTGTTTTTCTTCTAAGTAGCTAATAAAAGTTTGTTATAGAATTAGGGTAAGATTTTCAAAAAATTGATAAATTCTCAGAATGGAGAGGGATAATAAGTGGTGTCCCCCAAGGGTCAGTCCTAGGACCAATCCTATTCAACTTATTCACAAATGATCTGGCGAAAGGGGTAAAAAGTGAGGTGGCAAAGTTTGCAGATGATACTAAACTGCTCAAGATAGTTAAGACCAAAGCAGACTGTGAAGAACTTCAAAAAGATCTCACAAAACTAAGTGATTGGGCAACAAAATGGCAAATGAAATTTAATGTGGATAAATGTGAAGTAATGCACATTGGAAGAAATAACTCCAACTATACATACGATATGATGGGGGTTAATTTAGCTACAACGAATCAGGAAAAAGATCTTGGAGTCATTGTGGATAGTTCTCTGAAGACGTCCACGCAGTGTGCAGCGGCGGACAAAAAAGCAAACTGGATGTTAGGAATCATTAAAAAGGGGATAGAAGATAAGACGGAGAGTATCTTATTGCCCTTGTATAAATCCATGGTACGCCCACATCTTGAATACTGCGTATAGATGTGGTCTCCTCGTCTCAAAAAAGATATACTGGCATTAGAAAAGGTTAAGAGAAGGGCAACTAAAATGATTAGGGGTTTGGAACGGGTCCCATAGGAGAGATTAAAGAGGCTAGGACTTTTCAGCTTGGAAAAGAGGAGACTAAGGGGGGATATGATAGAAGAATATAAAATCATGAGTAATGTAGAGAAAGTAAATAAGGAAAAGTTATTTACTTGTTCCCATAATACAAGAACTAGGGGCCACCAAATGAAATTAATGGGCAGCAGCTTTAAAACAAATAAAAGGAAGTTCTTCACACAGCGCACAGTCAACTTGTGGAACTCCTTGCCTGAGGAGGTTGTGTAGGCTAGGACTATAACATATAACAGTGTTTAAAAGAGAACTGGATAAATTCATAGACGTTAAGTCCGTTAATGGACATTAGCCAGGATGGGTAAGGAAGGGAGTCCCTAGCCTCTGTCTGTCAGAGGGTGGAGATGGATGGCAGGAGAGAGATCACTTGATCATTGCCTGTTGGGTTCACTCCCTCTGGGGGACCTAGCATTGGCCACTGTCAGTAGACAGGATACTGAGCTAGATGGACCTTTGATCTGACCAGGTACGGCCATTTTTATGTTCTTATGATACCCTAAAATTAGGCTCCTAAGTCGGCACTTAAATAAGAGGTCTGATTTTCAAAGGTGCTTAGTACCCTAGAGTTCCCATTGAAATCTAACTGAAAACTGTTCTGGAGATTCTCTCAGGTCAGAGGCCTTGAACCAGTATGCAATGATATTGGACTTTTTCTTTAAAACTACAAAATTGTGATTAGCAACAGCTAAGATTTATTTAGCTGCTATCTCATCATATCACACTGTTTTGAAAGAGATCTTGATATTTATTTGTCCACCCTTTTGTGAAGAGTTCTTTAAAGGTCTTACAAATCTGTACCCTTCTGTTCATAAATTGTTTGGTCCCCAACATCTGAATTTGTTTTTGAATAGGCTTACAAAAGAGCCCTTTCAGTCTGTCGGATCTTGCTCTCTTATCACTTCCTACGCTGTCACTTTCTTAGCCATTACTTTGGATAGGGGAGTCTTGTAGTTGGATGCACTATTGGCAGATTTTTTTATAAGAGCAAAGCTGCTCCTGGGCCTGGCCCCACATTTGTAACGAAGATCGTTTCTGGTTTTTATTTCAATCACCGTCTCCACTGATAGCTTTACAAAGCCACAATCATCCTGGAGAAAGTGGGTTACACACCTGGATAGTAAGAGAACTTTTGGCTACTGCTTAGAATTCTTGAAACTCTTAATAGATTATCACTGTGACCTCTGGAGAAAACTAAGGGGCAGCCAGCTTGGCCAAAGGATATCTAACTGGTTGAGGCTTTGTATTTAATCCTGCTAGAAGAGCTAGTTGACTTAGAAAAGTGGTTAGCTATCCTGGCAAGCAAAGCTACAGAAGCTTAGAATAGGCCAGGGTCTGATGCATAACCAGAGGAGTTAAGGGAAGGAGGGTCAGTGCTATAGTTGCTGTAAGTTTGTATGGAAGTCAAGGTTAGAGTTCTGTATAAAAATTATAGATGCCAGAAGGAGCTGGTGAGCTTTCTTGGCTGAAAATTAGGTTGGTAATCTGATGAGAGCCCTAAAGCTGGCTATGGACTCTGGCCACATGGGAGAGCAGATGGTAAAAGTGGAAAGGCTCAGGAGATGTACCATTTCCTTCAGCTGAGTTCAACTCCTTTTTGGTAGAGGTTGTATTTTTATTAAAAACTCTTCATATTTTTGGACATAGAGGGCTTTATATTCAACACACAATTCTGTGGTATCTAAATATGGTCTGCTGATGTTCAAAAAAGTTTAAATATATGGAAAAACTACTGAATAAGGGTTAATTATTCTTTCAGTGCTAGCCTCTTCCAAACTTTGACAGTCAAATGAATGCAGAAGATAATAATTATGGTATTGTCTGGAAGATTATTGACAAGGGTTTTATGTAGCCACATAATGCATCCAAGGACAGTGATGCAGTAATGGATTTTGGCTAGGTCTACATTAGAAACTTTTGCCAGTATAGTAATGTCTGCTAAAGGTGTGACCTTTTGTGACATTTCATAAGTGTTTTTGGCTTATGTACATTATTTTGTTCAGGGAACTGGTATAAACCATACTGGCAAAAGCACTTTTTTGACTATATAACCTATGTCTCCATGAGGAGGGCTTGCTTGTATAGGTATGTCAGCAAACCTCTAATTTAGACTTAGCGTGTTTGTTTTAGCACTGAAAATAATAGTTCTGTGAACTGATTGAAATTTAAATTCAGTTCTCCTGTTAAAAATATCAAACTATCAGTTTTGTTTAACCATCTCATTCACAAACTTTTGTATTGACAGATTATGAGAGTGTTGCTGAAAAGGCTAGTAAAGTGGAAAGTGAAGTTAAAAGATTACATAATCTCATAATTGAGATCAATAATCATAAACTGAAAGCTCAGCAAGACAAACTTGATAAGATAAACAAGGAAATAGATGAATGTGCTTCTGCTATTACTAAAGCCCAGGTGGCAATCAAGACTGCAGACAGGTAAAGACTCCTATGTGCTCAAGTTACACATCAGCACTGAGACTGTAGTGATGATATGTTTTTATCTTGGTCACTTCACAAACATTAATCCCTTGTTCCTGAGGTTTGTCAGCTTAGGGGTCATGACCACCTTCTCTTTCTTTTATGGCTAGAGGGAAGGGAGTTGGGAGGGACACACACTTTCTCTCTTCTAACATGGGGCTGATTGTGATAGAGAAAGAAGTGAGAACCACTACCCTAACACATAGTTTTTCTTTCTATAATGTGAGTATACTACTAACCTGAGGAGTAGAGGTTAAGTGAACTGCCTGTGCTATGGCCTCATGGGTGAGTCATTTTTAGTGTCAATTAGAATTAAATTCTCTGCTTCCCAGTCTAGTGTTTAGTTTATGGCAGATATTTTAATGCATTCATTGGGAATACAAAAACATCCTACCAACTGGAGCTGAGTTTTATAAACTCTTCCCCAGTTTTTTAATCTATATTAATTGATGGTAATTCACGATTTGAGTAGATGTGGCTATTGTCATTGGTGCCTGCAGCACACTTATTAACCAACAAGTCCTTGACTAAAACCTCTTTGAATTCAAAATATTATTGTCTCCCAATTGTAGTCCTCATACCGAACATGGCTGCCTCACAGGAAAAAAGAAACGTAATTTTTGTACATTGTTACAACAATGACCTTTTCGTTATCTGATACAAATGGCAACCTCAGTTGTTTTTCTATAATCATTTGCCCATAATGAACGAATGTACAAAATTTTAAGATGCAAGTTCAAAATGGCACTCGAGTAACTGAAATCTGAAAAGATCTTTTGGTGACCTCTGCCAGAAAAAACTGGGGATATGTTGTATACTCAGCAATCCATAACAAATACATACACCAAATGTCAAGATTCTAACTCAGTGAGAACACAAATTAAGTAATCCTATTACAAGCATCTGTTGTAGATATGAATTCAGGAAGGAAGACCCCATTTATTGTAGTATTTCCCAAAGATAAAAATTGGAGTGTAAATAATAAAGTAATCCTTACCTGTTGATGATTACATATAGCACATTTATTTTCTCTGTAAACAAGTCTAATGGTGCGCTCCAGACCTTTAATTGTTTACCATAATTGTAAATTAATAAGCAAACATCTTAAATACCTATTTTATTCAGAAATCTGAAAAAATCAGAAGAATCTGTCCTTCGAACTGAGAAGGAAATTGGAGATAATGAAAAGGAAATGAAAGATCTAACAGAAGAGTTAACAACATTGGAAGAGAAAGCTACTGAAGTTATGAATAACTGCAAACAAGCTGAAGTAGGTGTAATATTGGTTTTTTGTGCTTCTTCCAAAAGGATGTACTTCACAGGACTAATAACTTTCTACAAGCAGAGATTATGGATAAGGAGGCTTGCAATCTTATCAGATTTTTATAGCAAGCAGACTTTCACTAAGTGCTAGTGAATTTTCTTAGCCATTGGCATCTAAGGTCTAGGCATAACATTACCAAAAGGGGTTGCAAGTTTGGCAAGAAGTGTATTCATGAAAAGGATATCTAAACCTCAAATTTGGTCATCTTAAAAAATATTGGGGAAATGTCTCTTATCTTATAAAAAGTCTTCCACTCTTCTTCCTACCCTCCAAAAATCCAATCAAGCATAAAATAGAAGAGGGTCTTTTGTGAGGCCTACAGTGCTTTGTGCTCTTTATTGCAGAACCAACATGAAAGCAGATGTTAAATATTTTGCCCTACTGACCCAGTTTTCAGGCAGATTTTAAATTTAGGATTTTTTACCTCCGAGTTACCTTGATCCATTCTTCGGAGGTTAACCAACAAAATTTACAAGAATGCTGATCTGAGGTGCTTAAAGCAGAATTCTTAGTTCTTCTTCGAGTGCTTGCTCATATCCATTCCATTAGGTGTGTGCGCGCCGCGTGCACGATCGTCGGAAGATTTTCTACCCTAGCAACACCGGCGGGTCGGCTGTGGAGCCCCCTAGAGTGGCACCTTCATGGCGCTGAATATATACCCCAGCCGACCCGGCGCCCCCTCAGTTCCTTCTTACCGCCCCTGACGGTCGTTGGAACTCTGGAGCGCGGCATAGCTGTTCTCCACTCTCCCTAGCTTACTTAGTTATTCGCAGTTGTAGTTATAGTTATAGTTCTAGTGTTTATAGTTAAATAGTTAAATAGTTTTTAAAAGTTGTTATAGTTGTTATAGTAGTCCAGGGGATTAAGGGGGTCTTCTCCCCCGGCCGCGGGCCCGGGCTCATGCCCAACGCTCCCGGCTTCAAGCAGTGCGCCTCCTGCGCTAAGCCTATGCCCACGAGCGACCCGCACGACTCCTGTCTGAAGTGCCTGGGAGAGTCCCATCAAACAGATAAGTGCAAGATCTGTAAGGCCTTCAGACCAAGGACCAAGAAAGAGCGGGACTTTCGGCTCCGGCAACTCCTGATGGAGGCGGCACTTAGTACGGACACTCCCTCTACAAGCCAGGCCCCGGCACCTAGCGCCTCGGTGCGCAGTGCCCCGGCAGCACTGGCCATGCCAACCACGCGAGTGGTGTCGGACAAGCCTCCCCGGCACCGGACCTCGTCGGCACCGCAAGCACAGCAAGTGCCTCGACGCCGGTCATTATCCCCGGGGCATAAAAAAGCCCATAAGACGGGGGCCTCCGTGCCGAAGACGCCGGCTCCCCCAGTGCCGGGGGTAGAGCCGAGCCCGCCGGGGTCCCGAAGCAGGTCCCCACGCCGCTCGCAGTCCCGGCGCCAAATATCACCTTGGCACCGGTCGTACTCGCGGCCAAGATCTTCGTCGCGGCGCCGCTCTACGTCTCGGCACCGCTATGATCGTCGGCACCGATCAACGTCGAGACGTAGTTCTCGGCACCGCTACAGTCGACGCTCGACGTCGAGAGGCCGCTCCCAGCACCGGGCATACTCCAGGTCCTCGTCGAGGTCCAGATCCGGCTCCCGGCACCGACGAGGTCATCGGCACTGATCGCGGTCCCGGCACCGTTCGCCGGCACCGCGTAGAGATAGATCATCTCCGGACCGGCACCGTGCGGCACCGCAGCCCACGGGAATCGTTTCGTCTCTCTCGGCACCGCCATGGCCATCAAGATCGGTGTCTCGCTCCTCGGAAGACCTGTCGAGATCGGCATACCCCCCTCAAGGGCAAGCCGAGGAACGGGACTTGGGCCATTGGCAGGAGATGACAGAGGACCATTCTCATGGCCCATCTCACTGGTCGTTTTGGACCCCGTGGGCGTACCACCAGGAGCAAGGGGCTCCAATACCCTCGACCTCTCGCTCGGGTCACTCCGTTAGAAGGGCCCCGGAGTCCACCATCTCTCGGCCTCCGCCAGGGGGCATGGAGGCTTCCGTGTCCACGCCACCTGACGCCATGGACCAAAGCACAGGTGATGCTCCGGCCCAGGAGCAGGGGGACCAGGACCCTCCCTTGGATCCTGTACCACCGGAGGCATCTTCCTCTTCCTCTCCGGATGAGGCAGTGGCGGGCACATCATGTACAGGTCCACCTCCGATAGATCTTCGGGCTCACCAGGATCTCCTGCGTAGGATGGCACGTAATATGGACCTGCAGGCGGAGGAGATAGTGGAGGTGCAGGACCCTATCGTGAACATCCTCGGAGCGGATGCCCCTTCGAGGGTGGCGTTACCCCTGATCCGCACGATACAGGCCAATGCAGCTACGATATGGCAAACGCCTGCCTCTATCCCACCCACAGCGAGAGGGGTGGAAAGGAAATACTTTGTCCCGTCTAAAGACTACGGGTACTTGTATACCCACCCCCAACCGTGTTCACTGGTGGTGGCATCAGTGAACGCAAGAGAGCGCCACGGTCAGCAGGCTGCAGCGCCTAAATCAAAGGAGGCTAAGCGACTCGATTTGTTTGGCCGTAAAGTTTACTCAGCCGGAGGGCTGCAACTTAGAGCGGCGAACCAGCAGGCGCTCATGAGCCGCTACAACTTTAACTCCTGGAACTCTATGGGGAAGTTTAAGGAGTTGGTTCCCCAAGAGTCCAGGGAGGAGTTTGGAGCCATGGTAGAGGAGGGTAAGAAGGTGGCTCGGACCTCCTTGCAGGCCTCCTTGGACATAGCGGACTCGGCTGCGAGGACCCTGGCTTCGGGTATCGCTATGCGGAGAATCTCCTGGCTTCAGGTTTCGGGTTTGCCTCCGGAGCTGCAGCAAACCCTACAGGATCTGCCCTTTGAGGGACATGGATTGTTCTCGGACAAGACGGACTCTCGCCTGCAGAGCCTCAAGGACTCGAGAACAATCATGCGCTCCCTGGGGATGCATGTTGCGGGCCCTCAGCGCAGACCATTTAGGCCGCAGCCTCAGCGCTTCTACCCCCCCCCCCCCGCCTCGTCAGAGACAGGACTCGGCCCGGAGGCGAGGGCGAGGTGGTAGAAGAAGGTGGACCGGCCCTCAACCCGGCCAGAACCAGGGGCCACCTAGACCACCTTCAGGCCCCAGGCAGAACTTTTGAAGGTGCGGTCGAGGACGGCGCCCCAGTCATCCCCCAGGATCCAGCCCCCTACTTTCGGGATCGCCTCTCCCACTTCCACCGTGCCTGGTCCCTTATAACTTCGGACCGTTGGGTCCTCCGCACGGTGGAGAGGGGATACGCTATCCAGTTTTCTTCTATCCCCCCCTCCCACCCCCCTTCCCCGTCCCTCTTCAGGGACCCTTCTCACGAGCAACTTCTTATACAGGAGGTTTCTACGCTCCTGGCCTTGGGGGCCATAGAGGAGGTTCCGATAGAGTTAAGGGGCAGGGGATTTTATTCCCGTTACTTCCTGATCCCCAAGTCCAAAGGAGGTCTGCGGCCCATCTTGGACTTGCGCGGACTCAACAAATTCGTAGTAAAGTTGAAGTTCCGCATGGTCTCTTTGGGGGCCATTATCCCTTCCCTCGATCCTGGAGACTGGTTCGCCGCCCTCGACATGAAAGACGCATACTTTCACATCACAATTTACCCACCTCACAGACGCTTCCTGCGATTCGTGGTAAACACGGTGCACTACCAATTTGCAGTCCTTCCCTTCGGCCTATCCTCGGCCCCAAGAGTGTTCACGAAATGTATGGCTGTCGTGGCAGCGTACCTTCGTCGACAAGGGATACAGGTGTTCCCGTACCTAGACGACTGGCTGGTACGCGGTCGCACCAAGGAGCAAGTTCAAGCTCACGTCCACATAATAGTGCACACATTCAACGAGTTGGGCATCCTACTCAACAAGGACAAATCCACTCTAGAACCTACCCAGAGAATAGAATTCATCGGCGCAGTTCTAGACTCCAGACGTGCACAAGCCATCCTGCCAGACAACCGCTTTGGCACCATCAAGAACCTCGTTCAAGGGCTCAAGGCCTTCCCAACTACCACGGTGAGGTCGTGCCTCACCCTGCTGGGTCACATGGCTTCCTGCACGTACGTAACCAGGCATGCCAGACTTCGGCTTCGCCCACTTCAAACCTGGGTATCATCAATATACCGCCCACATCGGGACAGCCTGAACATGGTGGTCACGGTCTCGAACTCGGTCCTGACCTCCCTCACCTGGTGGCTAGATCACAATGTGGTCTGCGAGGGGATGCCTTTTCACACCCCACAACCCTCTCTGCACCTGGTCACAGACGCTTCATCTCTGGGTTGGGGCGCCCATCTCAACGAACACCATACCCAGGGCCTGTGGACTACACCCCAGTTAGCCCTACACATCAATGTTCGGGAACTGATGGCGGTACGCCTGGCGTGCCAGGCATTTCTCAATCTCCTACGTGGCCGTTGTGTGTTAGTTCTCATCGACAACACCACGGCCATGTTTTACATCAACAAGCAAGGAGGAGCACGTTCGTCAATTCTATGCCAAGAGGCCATTCGCCTGTGGGACTTCTGCATCGCCCACTCAATCCATCTCACGGCATCGTTCCTCCCTGGAGTCCAGAACACTCTGGCGGACCGACTCAGCAGGTCCTTCCGGACGCACGAGTGGTCTATCCGTCCGGACATCATACATTCCATCTTCCAGAAGTGGGGGTTTCCCCAGATAGACCTGTTTGCATCTCGAGACAACAGGAAGTGCCACGTGTTCTGCTCCCTACAAGGTCGAGCTCCGGGCTCCCTCTCGGATGCGTTTCTCCTTCCCTGGAAAGACCACTTGTTTTATGCCTTCCCTCCATTTCCTCTGGTCCACAAGGTACTGCTCAAATTGCGCAGAGACCAGGCACAGGTAATCCTGATCGCTCCAGCGTGGCCGAGACAACATTGGTACACCACACTGTTGGAACTCTCGGTTCAGACACCGATCCCGCTTCCATTATGTCCGGATCTCATATCTCAGGACCACGGCCGGCTGCGTCACCCCGACCTGCAATCACTCCACCTCACAGCGTGGCTGCTCCATGGTTCACCCAGGCAGAGCAGCAATGCTCGCACTCTGTCCAACAGATTCTGCTGAGCAGTAGGAAGCCCTCAACACGCACCACGTACCTGACCAAGTGGAAGCGGTTCTCCTGTTGGTGCGAACAACGAGCCACGTTCCCGTTGCAGGCACCCATTCCTCTCATTTTGGAATATCTCCTCTCCTTAAAACAGCAGGGGTTGGCGATATCTTCAATTAGAGTTCACCTGTCCGCTATATCGGCCTTTCACCCAGGGGAACTCGCGTCCTCGGTATTCTCTAACCCGATGGTCGTTAGATTCCTCAAGGGCTTAGACCGGATGTACCCACAACAACGTCGGCCCGTCCCGACGTGGGACCTCAACCTGGTTCTCTCCAAGCTCACAGGTCCTCCATTCGAGCCACTGGCCACCTGTTCACTTCTGTACCTATCCTGGAAGACAGCCTTCCTCGTAGCCATCACCTCAGCAAGGCGCGTTTCTGAACTCAGGGCGCTTACCTCTGAGCCCCCTTACACAGTTTTCCATAAGGATAAAGTGCAGCTTCGTCCACATCCTGCCTTTCTCCCTAAGGTGGTTTCTCCTTTTCATATCAACCAGGACATATTTCTCCCGGTCTTTCATCCTAAACCACATGCCACTCGCCAGGATCAACGTTTGCATTCCCTGGACGTACGAAGGGCCCTGGCCTTCTATATTGACCGCACAAAGCACTTTAGAAAGACGACGCAACTCTTCGTTGCAGTAGCCGACCGAATGAAAGGCTCACTGGTCTCCTCACAACGCCTATCCTCCTGGATTACGTCTTGCATCCGGACTTGCTATGACCTGGCAGGCGTCTCAGCACCGCACCTCACCGCTCACTCCACGAGGGCCCAAGCTTCCTCGACTGCTTTCCTGGCACATGTTCCGATCCAGGACATTTGTAGAGCGGCGGTTTGGTCATCAGTCCACACGTTTACAGCTCACTATGCACTAGTGCAACAGTCCAGGGACGATGCTGCATTCAGGTCAGCAGTTTTGCACACAGCAATGTCTCACTCCGACCCCACACCTAAGTTGGGCTTGGGAGTCACCTAATGGAATGGATATGAGCAAGCACTCGAAGAAGAAAAGACGGTTACTCACCGTTGTAACTGTTCTTCGAGATGTGTTGCTCATATCCATTCCAAACCCGCCCCCCGTCCCCACTGTCGGAGTAGCCGGCAAGAAGGAACTGAGGGGGCGCCGGGTCGGCTGGGGTATATATTCAGCGCCATGAAGGCGCCACTCTAGGGGGCTCCACAGCCGACCCGCCGGTGTTGCTAGGGTAGAAAATCTTCCGACGATCGTGCACGCGGCGCGCACACACCTAATGGAATGGATATGAGCAACACATCTCGAAGAGCAACAGTTACAACGGTGAGTAACCGTCTTTTTCAAATTGCACCTAAAAACTAAGCAGGCTGCCTTAATGGGAAAAAACACATGCAAACAAGAAATCAAGATGGGGAAATGGTGTTCTTGGTTTGTTTAAGGGTAACCTAGAAGCCAAGACCTGTATGTTATACAATAACATGGGTATGCAAATAGCAGCATAATTCTCCTCTTTCAAGTTGCTGCATAAATTGGCAAAAATAATGCTGTCTTGTCTTCCCTACTCTTTTTTTCCAAGAGAAGAAGGGAGGCATCCAGTGGCAGAAGTTGGGGAGTGTTGCAGTGTAGTCACCTACCTTAGCTGAACATCATCCATGGGTCATGAGAGAGCAAGTACCAGGCAGCCTGGGTGGGTGATGTTCCCAGGAGTAAGGCAGCTTCTATGACACCATCCCTACCTACAGGAACTGACTGTGTTCCAAAGCATACTCGTAACAGAATTAATATAATCCAACTCTGCAAATTCAAACACAGATTTCAAGACATACTTTCACAGAGTGGTTTGTTCAGATTCGGAAGATAGTTTAAAACAAATGCTAGCAAAAATGTTTCTTCAGTGTATATTCAGATTTTAACTGGTACTTATTTAAAACTATGGAGACTATAACAAACTTTTTAAAATTATAGGACTGGAAATGCAAACCTTTCCCAAACAACTACCTGAACTTCACCGTCACATTTTTTGGTGTTTCTTAGGAGTCATTACCAGAGGTTCAGGAGGAGCATCGCAATTTACTTCAAGAGATTAAAGCAATTCAAGAGGATGAACATGCTCTTCAAAAAGAGGCTCTTAATATTAGACTTAAAATTGAACAAATAGACAGTCATATTGGTGAGCATCAAACAAAGATTAAATATTGGCAAAGAGAGGTAAGATTTAATACTTAATATTTTATTTTGGTTTCATATTTTGAACTGTAAACCATGAGCGATTAATCTCAGTGTGATGACAATTTGTCTCCTGATAAATGGTTGAATATAACCAAAAATATTTTTAAAAACTGACTTTTAAAAGATCCTTGGTATAGAGTATATGTTCTTGAAATGTGATGGCTCTGAAAAGCAACTATAAAAATGGCACCTTCCTTTTCAATCAACCTGCTCCCTCTGTGAATTCATTTATCAAGAGTTATGATCAAAAGATACCTGGACTAGAAACTCCAGTCCAGTTTCTATGCCCTGGCACCCTACTTTGGTGCAAGTTGATGAAGGTGTGGCTCACATTCCTTGGAGCCATTGAGCCCATGCAATGGACAAAAGGAGAAGACTTTTGATTCCAAATACATCCTGGTAGGTCAAAAAGTTAAGGGTTCCTGCTCATCCTAAAATTCAGGGACCTAAATCAATACATGGTCAAAGAAAAAACTCAAGATGGTCACCTTGGGAGCCATTATGTCTCTTCCAGAGGCAGGCAACTGCCTATGCATGCTACACCTGGTGGATGCTTATGGGCAGATAGGGATGCTTCCCAGACACTTTGTGAATAAAACTACCAATTTCCTTCTTGAGGTGATAGTCTGCTCCACATTTTCATGAAATATTTATTGGTAGTCTTGGCTTACTTGCACAGGTTGAACTCGCACTTACTCCCTTATATGAATAATAGGCTGAATAAAAAAATCACTCTGGAGGATATTAAAGATACCTGATCTTTTCACAACAGGGGTGTTGGGTAGTTAACCGTGAATTTTAGTAACTCCAACGTCCAAACCTGTTCTTTAGCATAGAGTTGGGATATACAGAAATGCTAATAGATACATCAATTCAAATACCCTCTTTCCAGATCCTGACTTCTTCCCTGGTTGATGCACATCTCCATTTCTTCAGGGAAATAGATAGCATTCAAATCTAAGGCCTGTCTGAACCTAAAAGTTGCACTGATTTAAGTAAAATTCTTTTTAAATAGAATTAGCAAAACCAGACCAAATCCCTATGTGGCTATACTGTTTACAACTGTCTTAGATTGAAGTAGCTCAACTTGGTCAATTACCAAGGGAAATTTAATCAATATAAGATAGCTGTAACCAGTTTTAAGTGTGCCCACATAAGGACTTGCTCTGGTTTCACTATTTCATCTGATTAAGACACTTACTTAAGACAGTTTTATTTAAATCAGTGCAACTTTTGTGTTTGGACAAGGCCTTATTTACAGCCTAGCTTTTAAAGTTACTTTTGGGGACAGCAGAATGCAAAAATTATTTCTCTTTTCCCTTACAAAGATGAATATTTTACTAAGGCTTCATTCCCCAGATAGAACTAGCTGCTTCTCACTCATCCACGAACTGATTGGAATGTTCTTTGTAGAATATTCTGAGTAGTGTATAACCATTAGTAACCAAGGTGACTTGCATATTTACCCACTACTGCTGCCTGTAGACACTCGAAAACCCTAAGACACATTTGTGAGAATCCTGCATGAATGTTTTGAGAAGCAGAATTATAAGGTAAAAGACTGCATTTGTTGACCTTTGATGCATATTGTAAAGAGACTGTTTTCCCAGCTCTGAATAGAGTAGGTTGAATTTGGACCAAAAATGAGTTGGAGTGGGAAAGAAATAATTGTTAGTTTTGGAAGGCTGTGTGGGTACTGATCCAGTGGATTTAACCAGATTTTTTTAAATTGGTACTATTTAGTATTAAAAGCTATTTTCAAGGTTTATTTGATAACTTGTACTGTCAAGCATAAACATGATATTCAGTAACTGTCTAAACTGAATTATAGATATCAAAAATATCACTGCATCCCATAGAAGACAAACTAGTTGAAGAGCTTCCAGTGCTAAATCAAGAGGAACTTGAAGCAATTAAAGATCCAGACATTCTAACTAATCAGATAGCTCTTTTAGAAGCCCAATGTCATGAAATGAAACCAAACCTTGGTGCCATTGCAGAATATAATAAAAAGGTAAGGCTTTGTTATTTACCATTAGTATCACAGTAGGCTTAATCTCTTTACATTGCTTTACTATTATCTCCAGCAGGTGGATAACTTCTTGTATAGCAAAAACGAGGAGTCCTTGTGGCACCTTAGAGACTAACAAATTTATTTGGGCATAAGCTTTCGTGGACTAAAACCCACTTCATCCGATGTATGAAGTGGAAAATACAATAGGGAGGTATGAATACACAGCATAGGGAAAGATGGGAGTTGCCTTACCAAGTGGGGGGTCGATGCTAACGAGCCAATTCAATTAAGATGGAAGTGGGCTATTCTCAATAGTTGACAAGAAGGGAGAAAAAAATCACTTTTGTAGTGCTAATGAGTTCAGTGTAATCAAGGTGGCCCATTTCAAACAGTTCACAAGAAGGTGTGAATATCAGCAGGGGAAAATTAGTTTTTGTAGTGACCGATTCACTGCCAGTCTCTATTCAGGCCTAATTTGACGGTGTCCAGTTTGCAAATTAATTCCAGTTCTGCAGTTTCTCATTGGAGTCTGTTTTTGAAATTTTTTTTGTTGTAGAATTGCCACTTTTAAGTCTGTTATTGAGTGTCCAGGGAGATTGAAGTGTTCTACTGGTTTTTGAAGTATAGCTGTACTTCATTTGGCATTGCTTGAATCAGTCAACATGTAATACTCTGGTCACTGCTGTTGGAATACATGGTCACCCGACTAATCAGGCATGTTTCTTGGAGTAATTTTCCACATGTTCCTCCAGGATCCCTCTTCCCAAAGAGGTAGTATAGACCATCACAGCCAGGGCAAAACAGCCTCAGATCTTAAAAAGACAGAAGAAAAGTGATGAGGAACAACAGCCACAAGGGGAGAACTACTGCTCTCCTCGTCCTCCCATGATGAGACAATTAACCCCATCTACGCCTGCCTCAGTGGATAACTGTAAGGCATTCCAGGACCTCAAATGCATGGTAGAGACACTGGATATTCCACGACAAGTGGTGCAGGAGAAGTCCCGCAAGCTCCTGGATATCTTGCAACCCTTCCACGTTCGGCACACTTGCCATGTCAATAAACAAAATTCTGTTGGAGCCTTCAAAGAACCTATGGCATATGTTAGCATCAATACTGGCCACATCCTGGCAATTCGACAAGAGGTATAAGGCCCTTTCCAAGGGATCTAAATACTCTCATTCCCATCTAGTACCAAGTTTGCTTCTAGTGGCCACTGTACAGAAAAGGTTGAAATAACAAGGATCTCTGAGATCCACACTCAGGAAGAAGTACCTAAAGAAAATAGACTTTTTCAGGCACCAGGTTTACTTATTAGCCAGCTTCCAAATGTGTGACTAATTATCAGTTCTCCTCTCGCAGTATGTTTACTTGAAATGGGATAAACTGTTTGTGGACAACCTACCAGAGAAACACTGAAAGGAACTGAAAGCCATAATCACCATGGAACAGTGCCTGGACATATCTATAACCATTACACGTACTATAGCTACATCAATAGCAACGAGAGTGTCTTCAGGAAGGTCCAGACTACAACTGAGGACTTTCACTTGAGGGTAGTGAACTTTTTAATTCAAAATGGATGAGCTCCACTTGTTAAAGAATACCAGGTCCACTGTGGATTCATGGGGTTTGTATGTTCTAGCCCCGTGAAAGAAGGAAGCAAGACAACAGTCTTCCTTCAGGCAGCATCTCTCTGCCTTTTACTAGTACCAATCCTAGAGGACGTTGGCACTGCCAAGAAGGAAGCAGGTTCTAGTGAAGACAACTCAAAGCCTCTTCCTTGGCTCCTGCACAGTCTGGATATTCAGCCAGGATCATTGCACGCCCTCCCTCCCCATTGGCAGCTGCATTTTTTTATTTTCAGGTAGCCTGGATCACTTCAGACCAGTATGTCCTAAAAATTGTAAATGCGATATTCTGTCTAATACCAGTTCCTTCATATCCACTGACCTTTCTTTCAAACCTCATTGCCTTTTTTCACAAGATACAGATGAACCTTTTTACAAACTTGGAGCAGTAGAGGTACCCTAAAAATTCAGGAGCAAAGATATTTATCCCTATTACTTTCTCATCCCAAAGAAAGGGGGTTGGTATCCAATTCTGAACCTCTGTTATCTTAACAAATTCATCCATCATTTCACGTTCAGGATGGTGACTCTGGCTTCCATAATTCCTTTGTTAGAGCTTCAGACTGGTTCTGGGCTCTCTACCTCCAAGGGAGTGACTCTCACATCCATTCATCCAGAAATATCCCAGGTTCCTAGTAGGAAGGCCTCACTGCTGGTACAGAGGCTTGTCCTTTTGGTCTTTCAGCAGCACCAAGGGTGTGACATTGTGGCAGATCATCTGAGAAGACAAAGGATCCAGTTCTACCCTTACCTCAATGAGTAGCTGATTCTAGGTAGATCTACAGTGACAAACTCAACTCAAGTAACTTTAGAGCTGTTTGCTATCTTGGACCTCAAAGCCAAAAAGAGAGAAACCCACACTTGTTCCAACTCAAAGCATAGAGTTCGTAGGAACACTATTAGCCCTGGTCTATACTGGGGCGGGGGATCGATCTAAGTTACACAACTTCAACTACATGAATAATATAGCTGAAGTCGACATACTTAGATCGACTTACCGGGTGTCTTCACCGTGGTGAGTCGACTGCTGCCATTCCCCCGTCGACTCTGCATGCACTTCTTGTGGCGCTGGAGTACAGGAATCGACGGGAGAGCGCTCGGGGATCGATTTATCGCATCTAGACTAGAATCCTAGAATATCAGGGTTAGAAGGGACCTCAGGAGGTCATCTAGCCCAACCCCCTGCTCAAAGCAGGACCAATCCCCAACTAAATCATCCCAGCTAGGGCTTTGTCAAGCTTGACCTTAAAAACCTCTAAGGAAGGAGATTCCACCACCTCCCTAGGTAACCCATTCCAGTGCTTCACCACCCTCCTAGTGAAAAAGTTTTTCCTAATATCCAACCTACTAACTGCAACTTCAGACCACTGCTCCTTGTTCTGTCATCTGCCACCACTGAGAACAGCCAAGCTCCATCCTCTTTGGAACCCCCTTTCAGGTAGTTGAAAGCAGCTATCAAATCTGCCCTCATTCTTCTCTTCTGCAGACTAAACAATCCCAGTTCCCTCAGCCTCTCCTCATAAGTCATGTGCTCCAGCCCCCTAATCATTTTTGTTGCCCTCCACTGGACTCTTTCCAATTTTTCCACATCCTTCTTGTAGTGTGGGACCCAAAATTGGACACAGTACTCCCGATGAGGCCTCACCAATGTCGAATAGAGGGGAATGATCACATCCCTCGATCTGCTGGCAATGCCCCTACTTATACAGCCCAAAATGCCATTAGCCTTCTTGGCAACAAGGGCACACTGTCGACTCATATGCAGCTTCTCGTCCACTGTAACCCCTAGGTCCTTTTCTGCAGAACTGCTGCCTAGCCATTCGGTCCCTAGTTTGTAGCAGTGCATGGGATTCTTCCGTCCTAAGTACAGGACTCTGCACTTGTCCTTGTTGAACCCCATCAGATTTCTTTTGGCCCAATCCTCTAATTTGTCTAGGTCCCTCTGTATCCTATCCCTACCCTCCAGCGTATCTACCATTCCTCCCAGTTTAGTGTCATCTGCAAACTTGCTGAGGGTGCAGTCCACGCCATCGTCCAGATCATTAATGAAGATATTGAACAAAACCGGCCCCAGGACTGACTCTTGGAGCACTCCACTTGATTCTGGCTGCCAACTAGACATGGAGCCATTGATCACTACCCGTTGAGCCCGATGATCTAGGCAGCTTTCTGTCCACCTTATGATCCATTCATCCAGCCTATACTACTTTAACTTGCTGTCAAGAATACTATGGGAGACTGTATCAAAAGCTTTGCTAAAGTGAAGGAATAACATATTCACTGTTTTCCCCCTCATCCACAGAGCCAATTATCTCATCATAGAAGACAATTAGGTTAGTTAGGCATGACTTGCCCTTGGTGAAGCCGTGCTGATTGTTCCTGATCACTTTCCTCTCCTCTAAGTGCTTCAGAATTGATTCCTTGGGGACCTCCTCCATGATTTTTCCAGGGACTGAGGTGAGGCTGACTAGCCTGTAATTCCCCGGATCCTCCTCCTTCCCTTTTTTAAAGATGGGCACTACATTAGCCTTTTTCCAGTCATATGGGACCTCCCCTGATCACTGTGAGTTTTCAAAGATAATGGCCAACGGCTCTGTAATCACATCCTCCAACTCCTTTAGCACCCTCGGATGCAGTGCATCCGGTACCATGGACTTGTGCTCGTCCAGCTTTTCTAAATAGTCCTGAACTACTACTTTCTCCACAGAGGGCTGGTCACCTCCCCATGCTGTGCTGCCCAGTGCAGTAGTCTGGGAGCTGACCTTGTTCGTGAAGAGAGAGGCAAAAAGAGCATTGAGTACACTAGCTTTTTCCACATCCTCTGTCACTAGGTTGCCTCCCTCATTCAGTAAGGGGCCCACATTTTCCTTGGCTTTCTTCTTGTTGCTAACATACCTGAAGAAACCCTTCTTGTTACTCTTAACATCTCTTGCTAGCTGCAACTCCAAGTGTGATTTGGCCATCCTGATTTCACTCCTGCATGCCTGAGCAGTATTTTTATACTCCTCCCTGGTCATTTGTCCAATCTTCCACTTCTTGTAAGTTGCTTTTTTGTGTTTAAGATCAGCAAGGATTTCACTGTTAAGCCAAGCTGGTTGCCTGCCATATTTACTATTCTTTCTACACATTGGGATGGTTTGTTCCTGCAACCTCAATAAGGATTCTTTAAAATACAGCCAGTTCTCCTGGACTCCTTTCCCTCTCATGTTATTCTCCCAGGGGATCCTGCCCATCAGTTCCCTGCGGGAGTAGTCTGCTTTTCTGAAGTCCAGGGTCTGTATTCTGCTGCTCTCCTTTCTTCCTTGTGTCAGGATCCTGAACTTGACCATCTCATGGTCACTGCCTCCCAGGTTCCCATCCACTTTTGCTTCCCCTACTAATTGTTCCCTGTTTGTGAGCAGCAGGCCAAGAAGAGCTCTGCCCCTAGTTGGTTCCTCTAGCACTTGCACCAGGAAATTGTCCCCTACACTTTCCAAAAACTTCCTGGATTGTCTGTGCACCACTGTATTGCTCTTCCAGCAGATATCAGGGTGATTGAAGTCTCCCATGAGAACCAGGGCCTGTGATCTAGTAACTTCTGTTAGTTGCTGGAAGAAAGCCTCGTCCACCTCATCCTCCTGGTCTGGTGGTCTATAGCAGACTCCCACCACAACATCACCCTTGATGCTCACACTTCTAAACTTAATCCAGAGACTCTCAGGTTTTTCTGCTGTTTCATACGGTAGCTCTGAGCAGTCGTACTGCTCTTACATACAATGTATGCACTAGACTGGATCGATCGCTGCCAGACAATCCGGCGGGTATTGTAGACATACCCTTAGATTCCAGGTCATTGAAAGCTTACCTCCAATGAGAGAAATTCCAAACTATAATGAACATCAGTTAACGTAAAGCTTATCCAAAGGCACCACTGAGAACGTGCCTCAGACTCTTGAGACACACTTCCCCATGCAGTTCACTTGTGCTGTGTGCAAGGGTGGCTAAAATCAGAATATTAACCCAGCAGGTACCACATGGACATGATGCTTACATCCTTCAAGAAGTCATCTCCTTATTAAACTAGTGGAAAGATCCTCTTCAGGTATAGAACAGAACATCCTCTGTGCACCTGTGTCTTGATGATAGAGTGTCACTCAGAGATGGGGAGCTCATCTATATCACCTTCAAACTTGGGGCCTTGGTCCCCTCAGGAAGCTAATTCCCACGTAAACATCCTGTGACTCAAAGCTACCTGGCTGGCATACCTCAATACAGACCCACAATCCAAATGTTGACAGAAAATACTACAGCTGTGCATTATTTCTGATTTCATAATCAGACCACAGATGGGCTCCACTGTGTCAGGAGGAATTTGCATTCTGAATCAAATGCCACCAGTGACTCTCTACCTTCCCAGCCTTGAGAACATCTTGGCAGATCAACTCAGCAGGCAGTTCTCAGACCACCACAAGTGGTCAGTCAAAGGCACAGTTCTACAGAACATCTTTTACAAATTGGAGTTGCCCAGCAAGACATGTTTTGTCACTGACCACAACAACAAGACATTTTCTTCCAGAGGTGGTGCATTCCTATGTTCCTTGACATAGCCACCTATCTCATCTTTTGGACACTGGGATTGCTGTATGTAGGCATGACACAGGAATGATTTTATGATACCCACAGTATGGATTAGACAGTTTTAGTATTTGGTTCTGATGGACCTCTCAGTACAGCTCCCCACACACGCACACACCTTCCCCAGTGCAATCACCGTATTGGCCCTCCCCAATAGTCTCACAGAAAAACTGTAAGATTCTGCACCTGGACCCAGCTTCCTTACATGCAACAGCCAAATGCTGGCTGGATTGCTTCCACTGAAAGAAGCTGTTCAGCTGAAATTCAGAACATTCTGTCTCAAAGCATGAAAGGCTCAACTAGCCCTAGAGCTCAGAAAGCTGCTGCTGTCCATTTGAAAAAAATCCTTATTTTTTTAATTTTTAGGACAGCTACATGGAATTTGGTCCATACTTTTACAAAACACTACTACTAGGCATAGAGTGCCAGACTGGATGCTCATTTTGGTACGACTGTCCTGTAGTCATTGCTTAAGTTGGACACTTAGTACCAAACTCTTGTTTTCCACCAAGAATAGAATCCATGTGGACATTCACTCAAAAAAGTTCCCTTACAATAAATGTGGTTCATCAAGAAGTGTTCTCCATGTGGATTCTATGACCTTCCCTTCTTTTTTAAGGTGATAATGTCAGTGGCTATCTGCTACTAATAGTAAAAAGTGCTCTTTCAAAAAGTAAAAGTAACTTGGTCTGAAATTCAATTTAAGTAAAGGAACAACTGCATTTGTTTCCTTTTTTTCCCCCTCTGCAGGAAGAACTGTATTTGAAGCGTGTGGCAGAGTTGGATGAAATTACCAATGAGAGAGACAACTTTAGACGGGCTTATGAAGACCTTAGAAAACAAAGGCTTAATGAGTTTATGGCAGGATTTAATGTAATAACAAATAAACTAAAGGAAAATTACCAAATGCTTACCTTGGGAGGAGATGCTGAATTAGAGCTTGTAGACAGTCTGGATCCTTTCTCTGAAGGAATCATGTTTAGGTTTGTCAAACATTTGGTCATACTGAAACTGTTTTTAATCATTGTTAATTTCTTAACCTGATTTTTATGGTTTAAATATTCATAGACAGTATTTGGTCCTGCCATGCGGGCAGGGGACTGGACTCGATGACCTCTCGAGGTCCCTTCCAGTCCTATAATCTATGAATCTATGAATTGAACAGTTCTAAAACACAAACTAAAGAAGCAGAAAAGTTATTCTGAACCAACTATGGTGATCATTTCTTTTATGAATATTAATGGAAGGATAGTAAGGAAAGACACATTTTATTGCACTGTTTCAGAGTTAAACAAAATAGATGAACTCTAGGGGGAGAGAACAAATGTAATGTAGCTTGTATGGAGAAGTCACTCCTTCTGTCAAGAAAAAATAATTGTAAAGTGACACCAGCTGCTCTGGGGCTTCAACATGGAACATTAATCTGTAAGGAATTCATTATTTCCAACATAAATGGAGTGAAATGATTTGGTTTACGGGAAATTCTGTCCATTTTAGTAATAGTCTACACATAAGATTGTGTGTGGCTGGTTTTGAAGAACATAAGTGAATATTATGGGTTCTGCCCCATGTGTCATAAATTGATTGTGATTGTAGATCCATTCCATATTAAGTGTAAAGAGCACTTCTGAAAGGTAACTACTCAAGTGCTTTTAAATATTATTATTTCTACTAGGGACATTGAAAGCTTAAGACAATATGAGTATTATTGAGGCATGAAGATTTTTCATATAATAAACTAATTTCTACACTAATAAATATGAATGGAATTAATTTATAAACTCTTTAATTGTTTCAGTGTACGGCCACCAAAGAAAAGCTGGAAGAAGATTTTTAATCTATCAGGAGGAGAGAAGACTCTTAGTTCACTAGCTTTGGTTTTTGCACTTCATCATTATAAGCCAACTCCCCTTTATTTCATGGATGAGATTGATGCAGCCCTTGACTTTAAAAATGTATCAATTGTAGCATTTTATATATATGTAAGTATTTTTCTATAGAATAACTACACTGCAGTATTTACCAGAATAGTTTTCTCCCTCCCAGAAATTATCAATGCTCTTCTGTAGCAATTCATAAGTGATGCTCAGCATGTAGCAGCTCCCATTGTTCTCAATCCTGGGTGCCGAGCTCTTCTGAAAATCAGGCCCCTAACTTTTATGGGGTATGAGCTTTTTAGTGGTTTGTTTGATTGGCTATTTGGGAAGAGAAAGCAACTATTATATTATATTGTTGTTGTTTTTATTCTTCCTCAAATGTCAGGCAATAAAGTATTTTAAAATAAAAGTAACAGAATATCTAACTTTAGGCGATTATACATTACTACTTTTTATCTTGCATTCCATGTTGCATAAAACCAGCATCCCTAAATGGTTTGCCTTCTAATAACAGAAGGCTACTTCCTTCTCACTGTCCTCCGTAGAGGAAAATACAATCAATCTTCTCTGCTTTTGTGTAAGTTTTAAAGCAATCCCAGTCTTAAGAATTCTGACAGTTTTGTAGTTTACCTTGTTGCATTGTAAGTAAGCCCTGTGGAAATCAAAAAAGAGCAAAAGAACTGTAGCTATAGTAGTCTGCATGTGTAGTGCATTCGATAATGTAGGCTTTGATCCTGCAGATGACTTATGCAGGAGTATAATTTTACTCATATAAATTGACTTCAGTGGAATTACTCATGTGAGTGAAGTAACACCTATGCAAAAGTATTTGCAGGATTGGGCCTTGATCATTAGAATTAGGATTATACTATTGCAAAGCCAAACTACTGAGGCCCACAGATTTTCTGGACAATCAGTACCTGAGAATCTGTTTTTCCTGAACAGTAACGCATATTAAAAGAAGGATCCTTTTCTAATGTACAGCTGTTATAAATACAAGATTTCCACGTTATCTGTACTTGCTTTAATGACTACAAACTTCATATCAGAGTACAGTTTTTTTAAATATTGTGAATTAATATGAAATGATTTATTTCTTTTCCAGGAGCAAACAAAAAATGCACAGTTTATCATCATCTCTCTGCGAAATAACATGTTTGAAATTGCAGATAGATTAATTGGAATTTATAAGACTCACAATACAACAAAAAGTGTTGCAACAAACCCAAAAGTTATTGCATCTAAAGGACTTGCTGAACTTGGTTCTGTCGGATGCTGCTGAATGTGTACTCTTCTGTTCTGAAGAAAGTGAAATCTTATTACTAATGTGTATTTTCACTGTATTTCGGCTGCTCATCTATATTCTATTATCTTGATTTTGTTTTGTGGTACATCATAGTTCCATAAAGTTTTGTAAATATCTTAGCTTTCATGATTTGAGCTTCTTAGTAAGCCAAGATTTGCAGAAGAGCTAATATTTTCTGTTGATTGGCTGCACTTAATTTTTGTAGATATCTTAATTTATATCATTTTGAGCATAACAGAATTGTTTCCAAAAGTATGTATTTAGTTGCATTTTAAATTCCCATTCCGTAGGCTTTATATCAATGTTTGGGTTCTACCTGTAGATTTTTAAACAGCTTTTTACTGAGTATTTTATTAAAATAAAAGATA
The DNA here is from genome assembly GCF_013100865.1 of Trachemys scripta elegans. Taxonomy (NCBI): domain Eukaryota; kingdom Metazoa; phylum Chordata; order Testudines; family Emydidae; genus Trachemys; species Trachemys scripta. The sequence continues at coordinate 82,894,522 of NC_048306.1, forward strand.
ACTAACTCAAGTTCTTGTTGAATACCTGTTGTGCTCAGAGATGTCTCTGTGTCCTATTGCTGGAAGTGTGATGCACACAGTTCCCATGATTAAGAAAAGAATGTGCTTATTTAAACACTAATTACAGCAAGGATTTGGTGCCCCATTGTAATGGTGCTGTACAAACTTAAAAGAGCTGCTGCCCCCAAAGACTTTGCAATATAAATATGGACAAGATGTGACAGCTGCAGGTAGAACACTGAGGGGGATATGCATTGAGGGGGAGAAGAGGTAAGGAAAACAGTAGTGACAGTTTTAGAACACAAGCTTACATATATTTGCTATGTGTACAATTTAGAGGCTTCAGTTTCTAAAATAGGGGAATGTGGTTAATGAATCACTAATTACCCATTATAATTAGGCAATGCACTCTGGCACAGACAGATATTAAGGAACAGGGTAGTCAGCTGTGCAGATTTGATTTGGGGAGGGTGTTCCATGCATATGGGGCTGCAGGAGATAGAGGCTGCTATCATGGGGGAAAAGGGGGGAGATAAGAATGGGCGAAGCTGAGTTTAAGTACCTTGAAGATGATAATATTCAGAAGTTGGCAGTGGAAGTTCTTGGGGCAGGAGAAGTGACAAGTCAGAAAGATTATTTTAGCAACAGCATATCTTTTAATATAAAAGAATAGCACAATTGTGTAGGGACAAAAGCTGAAAGGCTAAAGCAAAAAATGATTGACACCTAGAAGAGACATAAAAGGCAGTAAGAAGAGGCTCTTTAAATAAACTAGGAGGAAAAGAAAGACAAAGGAAAATGTAAGTCCTCTATTTCGAAGGGAAGGAGAGCTAATAAATTATGAGATCAAGAAGACAGGTGTTTAAGTTGGATGCGTTCAAGTCAGCAGTCATGAATCCTAGGATTCTTAAGGAATTAGCTGAAGCAATTTTGGAACCATTAACAATTATCTTTGAGAACTCATGGAGGACAGGTGAGGTCTCAGAGCACTGGAGAAGGGCAAACGTACCTATCTTTAAAAATGCAAACAGGAAGGACCTGCGGAATTATAGACCAGCCAGCTTCACTTCAATACCTGGAAAAATACTGGAACAAATTAGTAAACAATAACCTGTAAGCACCTAGAGGTTCCTGTCAGGAAGTTAGTCACCGAATCTGTAAGGATGTTAGAGGGCTAACCTACTCTGACAAAAATGTCCGTCAATGCCTGGCTCACGGTTTTAGCCCTAGTGTTGCTTAGAGCTACCACTTCCGGCCATTGGGTGGCAAAATCCATAAAAGTCAGTATGTACAGCTTTCCTCTGGGTGTCTTCTTAGGGAAAAGACCCAGAATATCCACAGCTACATGCTGAAATGGAACCTCGATGATGGGGAGTGGCTGGAGAGGGGCCTTGACCTGGTCTTGGAGCTTTCCCACCCTCTGGCACACCTCATAAAACCAGACATAGGTAGAAACTTCCTTGCCCATCCCCTCCCAGTGGAATGACTTTCCCAAACAGTCTTTGGGCCTACTCATCCCAGCATGGCTACTAGGGTGATCGTGGGCTAAGCTCAAGAGCTTTTCCCTATACTTAGTTGGAACTACCAACTGTCTCTGAGGATGCCAGTTCTCCTTGTGCCCACTAGAAAGGGTTTCCTTATATAAGAGTTCTCCTACAACAAACCTGGACCTATTAGAAGGGCTGAGAGGCAGTGGGTCGCTCTGTGCCGTCATCCAAGCTCCCTTGAGGCTTTCATCCACTTCCTGCTCTGCCTGGAACTGCCACCTTAATGCTAGAGACATTAGTTCCTCACTGGGTTGTAGACTTGGGCTTGGTTCCACTGGAAGCAATGCAAGTGATGTGGGGGTGTCTCCATCAACTGAACCACACTCTGCTGGTGCACTAGGTTGTATTTCAGGCTCCAGTTGAGCTTCTCGTGCCGGTATATCTGCAGGTGCAGGCTTTGTGGCACCCTTTGGTGCTTGCTCCCCTGACTGGTGGGGTTGCAAGCACAGGCTCTGGTGCTGACTGCTCCACCGGTTCCAATCCTTGGGCTGGTTCTGGGTGGGTCCCAGGAACTGGATCTATAACTGCTGTCATAGACTTTGGTCTGGGGTTAAGGGCATCCCTCCATCTTGACACCAGGATCTCAGGTTGGGGAGGGGTGACCATTCCTTCCGGGTAAATCTCCGGTCCTCCATCCCCTCCCTGCATTTCTGTCATGGAGCTGGACATCTGGCCTTGATCTGGGTCTGTCTACTCCGTGGCGTGCCGATTTGGGAAGACTGGTTGCTCTAGGGTTTCAGTGCTGCCCTACTCTAGCCTAGCTATTTCATTGCTACGAAGCTAGAGAGAAAAAATAAACTTGTTGGACTCCCTGGCTTTGCAGGCTGAACCCTTTGCAGACCTGTTCCCCCCTTAGGCAGCAAAGAAATGAAAAGAGAGAAAAAATCCTAGGCTTTGCAGGCTGCCAAAAGGAAAAATGTGTCCTTTTAAAATCCTGAGGTCTGTGCCTCTGGTTCAAAATGATCCCACCTCAACCACCATGTCAAGGCTAATTCCCCACTCTGGCACTTCAAGTGCAGAAAGTGGGGGCCCGCAAGGATTCTAAAAATTAATACTGGTCACTCCAGGCTTGTATTAAACTCCCAAGGTTACAGCTTTTTTCTGACCTTGGATTGGTAGATGCTGCCATCAGCCAAGTGCAGAACCCCTTTGAGAGCCCAGGAAGGCGCACTTGGGAATTCCTTCCTATGGGGTACCCTCAAGCCCTTTCACACACACCCTCCGGGAAAGAGCTGAGGAGAAAAAAAAATGGAAATCGGTTGTTGCCACCAGCTAATTAAACAACATATGCACAAACCTCTTAAGACACAAAAATCCAATTCTGTTGTTAAAAAAGGTCAATTTTATTTAAAAAAAAAATACATCTGAGAACTCAGGCTATTGTGTGATTTTTATTAGATCAACTACAAGAATTAAGCACCGAGAACAGCTTTCTTAAGGTCCAGCTTAAAGATTACAAGCAAAACAAAAGCACCTGGTGTTAGCACAGAGGAATCCACAAGCCATAATGAAATAAGAGAGAGAAACCTAATTGTGTCTTCCTAGATATTTCCTGATCTACTTATATATCTGGGGTTTTAAAAGAGTAGTTTCTAGGTATGGTACAGATGATTTTTCACACCTGGCCCAAGCTTCTTACAGCATAGCTGTTGCCCTGTCTGCCTCTCTCTGGGAGAACGACAGACAGACAAAAGGGGCGTCTTTTTTTCAATTTTAAAAAGTTCTAGCCTGCCCCTTGGCTCTTTTGGCCAGGTGCCCACTCACTTCCTTTTACCTAGGCATAGCAGTGAGGCTTTTTAATCCCTTACGGGTATAGCAATTAGAGAACAGTTTAATAGAGGGATTTTATAGCTGCTGGCTGTCTGTAAATGGGAGCTACCCTCCCCCCTTCATTTATCACACCTCCTGTCTGCAGCTTCCAGGGATACTTCAGTGCTGTAATACAGACCCTGCTGGTCACTCCCCATTGTCTGGCTTGCTGCCAAAACTTCTGCTCTGCAGCAGCAGTTGAATGTTGATTTGCTTTGGTTCCAACCATTTCTTTGCCAATTTCAATTTGAATTGTTTCTCGGGTAATAGCAACCAACCTTCTTCAAGTGATTGCTCAGGTGTAATTCCACAGTAGGTGTGCATGCTTGCCACGTGCACCAGTGCTGGAAGTTTTTCCCTTAGCAGTACCCATACTGGGGGAGCACCGCTGCGACCCCTGGAGTGGCGCCTGTATATCACGCCATAAAGGGGGCTCTGTGCTCCCCCCACCCTCAGTTCCTTCTTGCTGCCAGTGAAGATAGTCAGAACTTTGTGCTCCAGCCTTGGCTTCAGCACTTCTAGCCTTAGTGGTACTTGTTAGTCAGTGGATAGTTTCTCTGGTTGGTAGCCTGCCCCGTGCCCCAGGCTTCAAGTCGTGTGACTGCTGTTCCATGCCCAGAAGCGCTCCGTGCTCGGAGTGTCTTCGCTGTCTGGGCGAGGCTCACATAAGTGAGCTGTGTAAAATTTGCAAATCGTTTAAGCCCCGGACTAAACACGAACATGAGATCCAACTCTGGGCCCTGCTTATGGAATCGGCATTTGCCCTGGCGCCGGCCCCGGGCACTGCGTCCTTGGTGCGGAGGGAAGCCCCATCCACCAGTCGGCACTGTTCCCCGGCCAAGAAGCAGGGCAAGTCCCAGCGACGCCGTGAGAAGGACAGGGGTGAGGCCGGACCTGAGTTGGCCAGCCCACGATCCCCTTTGGGACCCAGACCTCCGACTTGTGTGGAGCGGAGTAGTCCAGCCCTGTCCACGTCTGCCTCTCCGCCAATATGGGTTCCCTCCACGCCGGAGGCAGCCCAGGCGGCGTGCGACATCCTCACCATGCAGGTACCAAGCAGGCTGTCCGAGGTGAGGCCCCGGTTCTGAGGAAAGCCACCGTTGGGCTCCCAGCTGTCGCTGATCACGTCGGTCACAGAGACATCCACTAGATCAGCCGGGCCCTCCCGTAGCCCCCAACGCACCTCTACTCCATTGTCGGGGTTGCCTGGGAGCGAGTCGCCAGAGTCGTCCTCGACCTGAAAGGGCAGCAGGCGGCGGCATGGGAAGCTTCGATGCTCCGCGTCGAGTGATAGCGGGTCTTGGCACCGACGGTCATATCACAACAATCACCATGTTTGGAGTGCATCCCGACACTCACCGGCACCACGGCATCGCACCCAGAGTCACTGGAGGGACTGCAGGGATACTGCCTCCGACGCTTATTCCTACTCATCATCGAGGTCGAAATCCCGGTGCAGGACCTCTGCCTCGGCTCCCAGCCGCCCTTCCCCAGGTTGCACCGTTCCCCTAGAGCAGATAACCCTGGTGAGCCCCAGACGGCACAGTGGCAGGGGGCACCCTGGCAAGGACAATGGTGCCAGTGGGCACCGTGGCCCCAGGCGCCCGCCCCGCAGAGGCCCTGCTCCATGGCTGGGGCATCCCAAGCTCACTCTGCCTCGGCACCGAGATCAGTCCTCAGGTGCCATTCCACTGGCACCGCACCCGGACCTTGACGAGGAGGTTGGCCTACAGGAACCGCCCGATGCGCTGAGGACGGTCCCGGTTGCCCTGCCAGCACTGGATGAGTCCATAGCGGCATCGCCCCCTCCTCAGGAGGATTTCAAGGCACATCAGGAGCTCCTCCGGCATATAGCCACCAATCTGCAGCTGCAGGCGGAGGAGATGGAGGAGCTGTCGGACAATCTATTCAATGTCCTCTCCTCCTCGCCACCGGGGCCGGGTGGCACTGCCACTTCATCAGGGGGTGGCCAACATCTCCATGGGCCTATGGCAAACCCCGGCCTCGCTTCCACCTATCTCTAAGAAGGCAGAACGCAAATACTTCGTGCTAACAAAAGGGCACGAGTATCTTTATACTCACCCCACCCCACCCCAAACTCATTGGTGGTGGAGTCGGTCAACCACCGTGAGCAGCACAGTCAGCCTGCACCAACCCCTAAGGATAAGGAGGCCAGGAGACTGGACACATTTGGAAAGAAGGTTTATTCCTCAGTCAGTTTCCAACTCAGGGTGGCAAACCACCAAGCCCTCCTGAGTTGATTTGACTTTAACCTGTGGGGATCTTTGCCGAAATTTGAACCCTCCCTTCAAGAGCAGGACAAGAGAGAGTTCAGGGCTCTGCTTGATGAGGGTGTGGTGGTGGCAAAAGCAGCTCTCCAGGCTGCCTTGGACGCAGCGGACATGGCGGCTCTTTCAATGGCTACAGCGATCTCCATGAGACGGGCATCTTGGCTTTCCCTCTCGGGGCTGTAAGTAGAGTCCCAGGCTCTGCTGCAGGACCTGCCATTTGATGGCAAAGCGTTATTTGCGGACCAGACTGACACCCGTCTGCATGGGATGAAGGATTCCCGCACCACTCGATCTGTATGTCCCGCCGGCCAAGGACAAGCCCAGACCACAGCCCTTGGCTCTCCCTGCATGGGGCAGATACGAGCCCCCGCCCAAGAGGCCTAGGGACCAGAGGCGCCGGTCTCAGTGTCAGTCCCGCTCGGCCCCGCGCCCCAGACCCTCGAAGGGCAAGAGGCGGTTTTGACTGTTTGCGGGGGGCCACTGGGCCTGTTGCCAGGGAACCCCCCCCCCCCCCCCCCCGCAGTTAATAAAGTTGGTTTTTGGCAACCGTTTAGCTGCCTTCAGCGTCCATTGGTCCCGTATAACATCGGACCGGTGGGTCCTCAGTACCATCTCCGAGGGGTACAAGCTACAGTTCGTTTCCACCCCACTGAACCACCCTCCACCCCGGGAAGCCCTGGGGACCCGGAGCTCGCCCTTCTGTTACGTCAGGAGGTGTGGCGCCTCCTCACCCTGGGCGCGATGGAGAGGGTACCTCAGGAATTTCGGGGCAAGGGGTTTTACTCCTGCTATTTCCTGACGCCGAAGGCAAAAGATGGGCTCAGGTCCATCCTCGACCTGCGGAATCTCAACCAGTTTCTGGTTCGATGCAAATTCTGAATGGTGTCCCTGGCCTCTATTGTCCCTTCCCTGAACCCGGGAGATTGGTTCGCAGCCCTGGACCTCCAGGGTGCGTATTTCCGCATCCATATTTTCGAGGGCCACAGGCGCTTCCTAGTGGGGACAGACCACTACCAGTTTACGGTCCTCCCTTTTTGTCCTTCTACGGCCCCCAGGGTTTCCACCAAATGTATGGCGGTGGTCGCAGCCCACCTCAGGAGGAACAGGCTGCAGATCTTCCCCTACCTGGACGACTGGCTGCTCAAAGGCAAGTCCCGGTCCCAGGTGCAGGCGCAGGTGGAGTTCCTGCTAGATATCTGCTCGACTCTACCCCTGGTGGTAAACAGGGAAAAGTCCACGTTAGTCCCGGTTCAGTGCATACACTTCATAGGGGTGCTGTTAGATTCTCTAGGGGCATAGCCTCCCTACCCCGGGACAGGTTTGAGACGCTCAGAAGTCTCATAGCCTCAGTCACAACCTTCCCGGTGATGACGGCAGGAATATGCCTTCAAATCCTAGGCCGTATGGCAGCCTGCACTTTCGTGGTGCGACATGCCAGGCTCTGGATGAGGCCCGTCCAGCTTTGGCTGGCCTCCCAGTATTTCCAGGCCAGAGATGGCCTGGGCAAGGTAGTCACGCTGCCTCCCCATCTAGTTGTGGACCTACAATGGTGGTCTCTCCCGAGCAGCACACTGCAGGGCATCATCTGCCGGGAGCCCCCTTCCTCACTAGATCTGGTGTCGGCTGCTTCAGACCTGGGATGGGGAGCCCACGTGGGAAATTTCCAAACACAGGGCAGATGGTCGCCCTCGGAATTGTCCCTACACATAAATGTCAGGGAACTCAGGACGGTGCGCCTGGCGTGCATGGCCTTCTGCCAGCACCTGGCAGGGAAGGTGATCAGAGTATTCACGGTCAATACGACCACGATGTACTATATCAACAGACAAGGGGGTACATATTCAGCAGCTTTGTGCCAGGAAGCCCAGCTCCAGTGGGAGTTCTGTATAGCCCACAACATCCTCCTGTGGGCCTTTCACCTGCCTGGCAAGCGCAATATGTTCGCAGATCACCTGAGCAGGTTTTTCTCCCAGCAACACGAGTGGTCTCTGCACAGGGAGGTGGCCAGGCAACTCTTCCTACACTGGGGCACTCCCCAGGTAGATCGGTTCACCAGAACCACCTATGCCCACTATTCTGTTCCAGGGCGCAAGAGAGCAAGGGGGTGATATCAGATGCTTTCCTGTTCCCGTGGTCGGGCCCCCTGCTGTACACCTTCTCGCCTTTTCCCCCTGATAGGCAGGGTTCTGCAGAAGGTGAAGGTTCTCCAGGTGGGCGAGGGAGAAGGGTGCTTTCCCCTCCTCAGCTCCTCTCCATCTCATCCTTCATTACCTCCTCTCCCTTAGAACCCAAGGGCTAGCGCCCTCCTCGGTCAGGGTGCACCTGGCAGCCATCTCAGTCTTCCACCCCCTGGTACAGGGCCACTTTGTGTCTTCTCACCACATCATATCCCGGTTCCTGAAAGTCTGGACTGGGCCTTCCCATACACTAGACCCCCGGTCCCACTCTGGGACCTGAACCTAGTGCTCTCCCGCCTCACGGCCTCCCTTTGAGCCCCTGGCCACGTGTTCTTGGTCTCACTTGTCCTGGAAAGTGGCATTCCTGGTGGCCATAACCTCAGCACGCCGGGTCTTGGAGCTCAGGGCCCTGACCTCCGAGCCCCCATACACAGTCTTCCATAGGGATAAGGTCCAGCTTCGTCCGCATCCGGCATTCCTGCCGAAGGCTGTCTCGGCTTTTCACATAGAACAGGACATTTTCCTGCCGGTCCTCTGTCCTAAACCCCATTCCTCCGATGAGGAACGGCATCTGCACATGTGCGGAGAGCGCTGGCTTTTTACCTCGACAGAACCAGACCCTTTAGGAAGTCTCCCCAGCTGTTTATTGCATCGGCCGAGCGCATGAGGGGATGACCGGTTTCCACCCAGCGGATTTCCCGCTGGATCACCTCATGCATACGCACATGTTACGAGCTGGCCGGGGTTCCCCGACCTCCTATAGTGAAGGCTCATTCGACGAGAGTGCAGGCCTCGTCAGTGGCCTATGTGGCTCCTGGCCCTATTCAGGACATCTGCAGGGCTGCTACTTGGTCCTCTGTCCACACTTTTTCATCGCACTATGCGATCGTCTCCCAAACAAGGGATGACGCCGGGTTTGGTAGGGCGGTGCTCCGCCCGGGTAACCCTTAAACTCCTTCCCACCTCCATCAGGTATAGCTTGGAGTCACCTACTGTGGAGTACACATGAGTAATCACTCAAAGAAGAAAGGACCTGTTCCGTAACTGGCGTTCTTCGAGATGTGTTGTTCAGGTGTATTCCACATCCTGCCCTCCTTCCTCTCTGTTGGAGTTGTCTGGCAAGAAGGAACTGAGGGTGCGGGGAGCACGCAGCCCCCTTTATGGTGCAATATACAGGCGCCACTCCAGGAGTTGCAGCGGTGCTCCCCCACTATGGGTACTGCTATGGGAAAAACTTCCGGCACCAGTGCACATGGCAAGCACGCACACCTACTGCGGAATACACCTGAGCAACACATCTCGAAGAACGCCAGTTAGGGAACAGGTAACTGTCCTTTCACTTTTCCCTTCTGGATCAGGTATCTGGCAGCATGGAGGTTTTAAACCACCTGGTTGTGCCATTGCGATGCCTCACCTATGGGATTCCTCTGCCACCCCCCACTATCACCAAGCATGTCAGAGCTGCCCTGCAAAAACTGACCTAAATCTAATCCATGATCCTTATGTGAGGCAGCATTTACAGACTCTAGTTATTCCCTACCTGCTCACAATCAGCCAACCCTTGCACTCCCAGAGTTCAGTGTCTGACCTGCATGGTGGGTGGCATTCACCTTATCAGCCCTGAAGAGCTGCAACGCCAATGCGGAAAAGCCCATTCAGAAGCTTCTGAACATTTTAGGGAGAAAGTCTAAGGACAAGGAGCATGCCATCTGGCCAGCTAAAGTAAGTCCCACAACATAGCTGGGCCAAAGGGAAAAAACTTTGAATGGATCCACAGTTGTTTCTTGCGCTGCTCTTTCTTCCCCCTTCCACGATACCAAAGTGGGTCCTCAACTCCCTGGGGAAAGATGTAGGTCTCCTACAAGTTCCCCTTTCTCTCACTGTGAATTGGGAGATTCTCATGTTACAACATTTAATATTGTTAGTGAACAAGTGGAGTAAACAGTAGGGGGTTAAACCCCCTCACTTTTCATTCCCCAACCCTCCAGGGTGGGTGTGGTGGGGCTTCTACACATCGGCTCTATATACTCTGTATCAAGCTTACCACCACGTGGCAACATGTATGGGCATGCAGAAAAGCCTGTTATGCTAGTGAAGCCCTGCCTCAGACTGCAGGTTACTGGGAATTATTTATGCCTCTTTGGCTTTTAGCCGAAGGACCTTCACTCTGCCCATGAAAAGGGCTCAGGTGTAGGCAGCAGCAGAATGGGATTTGTGCCTTCTGATTGTAAGTCATAAAACCTTCCTCTTCTAGGAAAATAAAGGTCTCTTTTTTCCCCCTCCCCCACTACATAAGGAGCACTTCAGGAAGTCTACAACCAGATCAGACTCATACACTCCCTGCAAATGTGCACCATCGTGGGTATTACAGAGGGGTAAGTGAGAAACCCCTCCCAATCTATTAATACTAGGTTGCTCCTACAATACCTACATAGCTGCTAGCCCACTTGGGACAGAAGGCAACCAAACTTTCAAGCTCCCAGGGCAGATGTAGGCAAACATTTTGGCCCAAGGGCCACATCTGGGTATGGAAATTGTATGGCTAATCATAAATGCTCACGAAATTGGGGGTTGGGGTGGGGCCAGCAATGAGGCGTTCAGGGTGCAGGAGGGGGCTCTGGGCTGGGGTGCAGGGGGGAGGGCTCTGGCTGGAGGTGCAGGCTCTGGGTTGGGGCTCAAGACGAAGGGTTGCGGGTGCAGGAGGTTGCTCCAGGCTGGGACAGAGAGGTTTGGAGGGCGGGAGGGGGGATCAGGGCTGGAGAAGGGGGATGGGGCATGGGATGGGGGGTCAGGGGTGCAGGCACCGGGCAGCACTTACCGCAAGCAGCTCTCAGCAGCAGCAGCGTGTTCCCTCTCCGGCTCCTACACAGAGGCATGGCCAGGCAACTCTGTGTGCTGCCCTGTCTGCGGGTGCCATCCCTGCAACTCCCATTGGCCGCAGTTCCTGGCAAATGGGAGCTGGGGGGGGGGAGCACTTGGGGTGAGGGTAGCATGCGGATCCCCCTGGCTGCCCCTATATGTAGGAGTCAGAGGGGGGACATGCTGCTGCTTCCAGGAGCTGCACACAGTGGGGCAAGCCTCCGACCCCTCTCCCCGGCTGGAGCAGGGCAAGCCCTAGACCCCACTGCCTGGCGGGAGCTCAGGGGCCAGATTAAAATGTCTAGAGGGCCAGATGCGGCCCCTGAGCTGGAGTTTGCCCACCGCGTCCCAGGGGTATCTCGCAAGCTACTCCCACAGTTGACAAAATTTCTACCAGTACCTCATCGCACTTATGTTGTCCTCAAGCCAGGGTGAATATTATGCTACTTCCCCACTGTGACCAGTTGAGGAAGTATCACACATACACTACAGAGAGAGGGGAGGAAAAAAGCCTGTAGATTTTTGTATAACTTTTCCAGGACAGGATGCCAGGAACTTGCAAGGAACTCAATGTTAATAAAATATCTTCCCTTTGAAGGATTACTAGATGCATGGTTTCTTGTAGACTCTTTTGAGAACATCATAAGGCCCAAATGAGGATTTTTGATTAAAAACAAATGTTAAATTAAAGTGTTCTATTAGAGGCCTTATAAGAGTGGATCATCTTTCTGGGCTCACCTCCCTTCAAAGTAGACCATTGTGGTGAGAGCTCCCGCCGGGACACTGGGGGTTGAAGGGTTGGCTCCATGAGTAGGAGTTTGAATCTTAGCTCTCTATCTTTGCTGGATCTGGGCTTCAGTTGCTGACACAAGCTACACTTTTTTGGAATATGCTTCTCCCCCAGGCACTGAACACACCGCAAGTGTCCGCCAGTCACTGGGATAGATTTCTTGGGAGTCATACACACCCTAGTCCAGGGAGGTTCCCCACCCACCGGGCTTGGCAGGAGACAAGCCCTTTTCTTTTTCCTCTGTTCAGGCAGGGCCAAATAAAATACAAACAGAGTAACAAAGAAAAAGCTTTGAGGGAAGCTAAAAACTAGCAATTCTAAAATAATTAACAATCGACGAACAGACAGCTATAGCTCCGTCTCTAGTGAGGAGCAATTGAGAAGGAATTGAGGAGGGTCGCGCGGGCTGCATGGACACTGCTACCGAAGTTCTCCAGTCAGTAGCACAGGGACACAGACACACCTACAGTGATGCACCCATAGGGGGATACATCTTGAAAAACATCATTATTGTACAAGGTAACTTCTTCCATCTCTCATGACATCAGTTCAACCCACCATTCTAGCTTGGTCTTGAATTAAAGGTGGTTATATGGGGTGAGAGAATAAGAGGTACCCACTTCCCCAACATAATAAATTTTGTAGATAGATTTATTAAAATATCCAGTACATGAATAAATACAGATTCTGAATTTTTTTAAGTCAAATGTTACAATGACATTTTCTAAATAATCCATGTCATCTGGAAAAGTAAAATTGCATTATAAACATATTTGTAAAATATTTAAAACATCAGGAAACTAATATACAAGACATTCTGAGAGAAGAGATCCAAACAGACACTTAGGGTCATTGAAATTAGGTGCCTAGGTACTTTTGAAAATTCCACTAGGTGCCCATCTGTATCATTAGATGCCTAAATACCTTTAAAAATCTAGCCCTTAGTGGGAATTAATATACTGTACTGAGATTAGATGAATTTGTATACTTTAATATAGAATTGTGCTTAATATGCAGTGGTCCAAAAAAACCCACTTCCCATCCAAAACAGAAGTCTCTACCCACTGCTAGCCTTACCTCAAATGTAACTTTTTAGAACCACACTTCTGCATATAATTGATTGGCTTCCTCTTTATGCTGGCTGCTTATGTTCATTACTTTCTGGCTGAACAATGAAAAAAATTTGCTTTACTTTCCGTTTTCCTGTCCTAACATACTGCTACTTTGTTCAGATTGCAAACTTTATTACAGAGGCATTTCTAGCTCTAAACAAAGATTTACTATTAGAATTTCTTTTTTAAAATAATCACATAAACACGTATAAATATTAGGTTTGGGTTGGGTTTTTTTAAACTCTACATTTTGGGCCTGAGTTTTAAGATTGAGTGCACAAATTGTTAGTTGGTATATAGAGCCTGGTCTGTACGGTACAAGAACGATCACTTAAAGTGCCATTTTACAGGAACAAGGGCCCAATCCTGGTTGGTGTTGAAGATCCTCAACACTTGAGCTCTAAAACTGTGATACAAGTCTGTCTCATCTTACGGTGGGGTTATGTTCCGTGGTCAGCACGTAAAGCGAAAACCGCGGATAGTCAAAATTACATTGAGTGTAATGGCAGGCGGAATCGCCCGCACTACAGGAACAGTATTTAAATTGTTATTTCTCTCTTTTTTGGAGTTTGTTTTTGTTTGTTTTTGCTGACCGCATAAAGCTGAATTCATGAATGTTAAATGCATGTAAGATGCGACAGACCTGTAGTTGAGACTACTAATGATTTAACTTGGGGTTTGATACTGAGAGATGCTGACCATCCTCAACTCCCACTGAAGTCAATGGGACTTGAAAGTTCTTGGCATTTTGCAGGATCAGGCCTTGAGTATGTGTGGGGTTTTTTTTAAATAAGGCTTTTAAAATGTCAAGTGCTGCATGAATGCTAATCGCTTAGTTTAAACAGGAGTGTTGCTGTACTACAGTATAAATGAACTTTTTAAAAAAACTAAAAACATACATTTGTTGATACAGTACAAACAATATTTTATTTTTTTAAGAACTGGCATCAAAATTAACCTCCCATTTGGAGTTCATGTGTGCTGAGTTATTCCCATAGCATTAATCCAAAAACTCATGCTACTGGGAAATCTTCACTGTTAAGTGTAGATTAAACAACCTATTAAAAATTAACATCAGTGGAGACATAATCAGTCCCTTGTATTTTAACTAATGGAGCATACTGCACTTAATTTGATTACAGAGGAGGGGAGTCAACATTTTTGTTTCAGAGTGAAGTAGACTACATTCCAAACTAAATATATGTGCAGTAATATTTAAGAATACATTTATACTGCATTCTCACATTATTTGTTACAGCTTTTTCTTAAAAAAAAAATAAAGGTGAAATCCTGGCCCCACTGAAGTCTGTGGGTGTTTTGTCATTTACTGTAGTTGGTGCAGGATTTCACCCCATATGTTAACTAGAATTTCTTGCTTGCACATTTAGCTCATTTAGTAAAGCAGCACACATTCAGCACTTTTCGGGACTGTACTTTTACGTTTTACCAAGGAATATCATCCCAAAAGTTTTAGAGTAGCACCCACACCTACAAAGATACAAGATCACTTTAGAGTAGCACCCACACCTTGAAAGATACAAGATCACTTATACATGATGTACATCAGGAAACTTGAAGCAATATGCTCCAACTAACAGCCTGGAGGATGAACCACAGTCATTTCATAAATGATTTAATGACCAAAAAATGGTTTCACTATAGATAGTGTGGTGGACCTGCTAAAATGCAATATACACATATAATATACACTTTTTGAACACTGGAGCCCATGACTGACTCAACACTTTGACTTAACCATCTCAGTTTTAATGTCTGAAACTTTAGGATTTGTCTCCTCTCCCCATTATTAATTCTGTGGTACTTTTAGCCCCACCCTACCTAAAAAATTAGTTTAAAGAAGGGACTGGGTAGTAGATGCTTGAGAAGTAGTTACCAGTCTGTTGGAAACTGCCTTTCCCAGGTTGGAATCTGTGAACTTATGGCTTTCTTAGAGATAATATGCATCAATTCTGACTTGTTCTTGATTTTTTGCTTGAGATTTATGTTTTGTATCTTTAGGCTCTCCTACATTACAAATTAGTATGGGCAACTGATGAAGGAGCAGTGTATTTGACTGTGACCCCTTACATGCAACTGAAGAGTGGTACATACTACTTCAGGAGGAATTACCATCCAGCTGTCATTGAGTTAAATGATAATCAGTAAAAAGCAGTGATTCAGAAATGGGCATGGTAGTGAGGGCAAAAGACAGGAAAAGATATGGGGAAAATAGGGGTATTAAGAGAGAACCCTGCCCCACACACTCTTCAGTCTCATTCTTCACGTATTTCAGCAGCTGGGGGAGAATCCAGTGTAATGATTCTGGTGCTAATTAATCTAGAGCAGTGGTTCCCAAACTTTAACAACCTGTGAACCCCTTTCAATAAAGTGTCAAGTCTCGCAAACCCCCTCCTAAAAATGACTATTTCCAGGGATTTTCTCCTTTACCTGAGTATAAATTATGAAAGCAGTGATCTTGGAAATATAAAATGTGTTTTATGACATGCTTATTACACACTATTTATTTTAATTGTTATTTATAATTACAGTATTTTTATTACGTTATGAAAACAGCAACACTCTTCCAAGATCTCACTTTCATAGCTTGTAGCACTTTGAATAAGACTGTTATAAGACAAGGCTCCTACGTTTCATCAAGGAGTATTAGATGTTAAACAGCATGAAGGTATTTAAGAAGCCAGCTCAAAGAGTTCCTCCTACACAAGCATTCAGGTCTTGAGCAGTCCAGGCAAACAACGCACGTTACAACAAAGCTTAAACTTGTTCTTCATAATAATTTTAAAAACAACACTAGCTGCCTATTTAATTTTAAAAACAGCAAAAAATATCCACCTCCCTTTCCATTTCTTATAAGGAGTCTTGAAGTTTAAATCTTCTCAGTGTGATAGACATGCTTGCTTTGATCTGCTTAGCTCTTGGAAGTCCAGGGGCTCCGGGCTGCTGGCCCCATGCTGCCCAGGGTTCCTAGGGACAGCTCTGTCCACCATTAGGGAATTTTTTCTTGAGAACTCCCTGTAACGTTTTGTGAACCCCCAGGGGTTCACGAACCCCAGTTTGGGAACCACTGATCTAGAGAACCAGTTTAAATTTTGTGTAAAGGATCTATTATTTCAATAGCATTTAGATAGAAACTAAAAAAAAGAGCCTTGTACAATAGTTCAAACATAATGTATTCCTATAATTATCCTAACTGCTAATCTCAGTATTTCAGATACTCAGAAAGAAAAAGAAACAATTCTCCCCATGAATTCCATCAGGAAATTAGATGTATGGCATAGCATTTCCATTACTGCCTGCAAGTTGTTGCATAGATCTTGATAAACAAACTGCAAGATGTCTGAAATATAGATCAAAGTTACTTCATTTACAACTGATAATACAGATTTACTAAATGAAATCATAATTATCACTATCATCATAGAAATTAGCATCACTGTTAGAGGGTTTATAGACTGAAGCAATTCCTTAGACTGTCCTCTTTCCTTCTCACTGCCTTTGTGGCATAAATTCCCTTTTGAAATTAGCTTTATTTTTGGAGTGAGGATCTTGTTAATCTGACCAATTTCAGTTTTGGACCACACATCCTTCAATAGCTGTCCTATTCGTGGATAAACTTCAACAGGTTTGATATCTGGTAGTTGCTTTTGTTTCAAAGCTTTTACGCGTTGGCGCACATCATCAACCTTCTCAAGGAAAATAAGTGGAGACTCCTCTTCTTGAACAGATGTGTTCAATGACATTAAATCAAGCTGTTCTTCTCTGATTCTTTTCATGTTTTCAACGAGTGGTGCATATTCTTCAGAAATGTGAGCATTAACTTCATCCAAAGCACCTAGCAAAGCTTGCTTTTTATGTTCCAGTGTGTCATTAAGTTTCTTAAAATATTGCAATACAGCTTTCTTATCGTCTTGAACAATATTTTCATAATGAGATTTCTGTTCTTCCAACTTTTCAATGAGCAAACATACATTAGTCCAATGTTCATCAGTTAATTGCTCAAGGAGTTTCCTAGGAGTCTCCTTTTCTTTCATGTAGGCACTCTGAAGGTCATCTATGGGATGACCATGATGTTTACCTATTGTAAGACAATGGCCACACACTAATTTTCTATCCAAAAGACAATAAACATTTAATGGCTGCCTATAATGTTCACTACATGTTGCAACATCTGGGTGATCTTCTTGCTGATATTTTTCAATAATAGCCTTTAATGCAAAGTTGATAGGTAATGACTCAGTACCAGATGGAGGAATTTCAACAATGCTTCTACAATTGGGACACTTCAGTGGAAGTCTTAGTGGTCTCCATATGGAAAAGTTGCTTGATAGTTGAAGAACGCTTTCCAGACAATTTCTACAAAATGTGTGAGAACATGGTAGTACACGTGGGTCTTCAAATATACTATAGCAAATGGAACAAGTTAATTCCTCCTCAAAATGATGCATTTCCTATAATAACAAAAAAAAATAGTCCATTTATACAATTTAGTTAATATATAATGAACTGGTTTAAAATAAATTACAATTTTAATGACCAGCCTACAGTAACATGGAATTTATCAAACAAGATCCTAGCTGCTAAACTGATACTTTAGCTGTTATTCCTCGGTGTCTGAAGCTATCCTAGTGTTCCTGCCTTCCTAATACTTTTTTTTTATGGTAAATAACTTTATAGCTGGGTAGTTAGTTTTAACATATACAGACGCCCCCGCAACTTACGCAATTGTTCCGTTCCGGAAAGCCTTGCATAACTCGAATTTTGCATAAGTCAGAAACGTATACCCTTCATTACGCAAAAATTTCCGCAACTGAAAAATCCTATTTCTGGCTTATGGAACTTTTTCCGTAAGTGCGAATTTGCGTAAATCGGGTCTTGCTTAACCCGGGGAGGGTCTGTAGTTAGATGGCAATTTTGGGATTAGGGGTTCCCCCGATCCCATTACCCTCACAGTTCGGGGGAACCTAGTATGCCCAAGATCCCTGGGCTTCAAGTCCTGCACAGCCCGTCCCAGGGTCTTCCCAGTTAGTGATCCCCATGACTCCTGCTTATATTGCCAGGGAGTATCATGTTCCCTCCAGGTGTGAGACTTGTTCTTTTCCACCTGAAACACAACAAATATGCAAATACCAACTCTGAAGACATGATGGAGCATTCCATGAGGCCTCAGTCTGATCCTGGACCTTCTAACCACCCTGTATATAGGAACCACCGAGTAGTGCCCCTCCAAACTTGGCATTCCCTAGCCCTAGAGCATCAGATCTCAGGCTTAAGGACTCTAGCAGGCAAAGATGAGAGGAGAGTAAAGAAGCACTCTCATAAGAAGCAGGAGAAATCCCGCCCAGTCAGACTGGTGAAAGTCTGCACCCCAGTATGGGCATGTCTGAAGCTCATAGGGAGCAAGGGTCAGTACTGGGGCACTGAAAACCACGTATACTCTAAAACCACCGCCTATGTGGGGGGTGAGAGGGTGGAAAGGACCAACCATAGCACCACCAAGGGAGAAAAAGGATCAAATACTGAATGTACCGGCAGTACCATACCACAAAGAGGATTCAGTGGCCCCAAGACACAGCAGGTGGTATTGAAGCTCAACACAAGTCTGCACTGATGATTCTGCCTAGAGACTGAAGTCCCTCTCACTCTCCATCTGCTAAACCTGGTTATACATCCTCAATGATCTAATAGTTTATACTGACCCAGAGTTGACAATACTCTCAGATCTGATAATTCCCAGAGGGGCTACATAGTCGCGTGCTATTCACTGGTCCTATCTACTAGCCACAGTATCTTGAGATGTGGTACCAACAGTTCCACCTCTAGAATCCAAAGACTCATGCTCCTCCAGCAGGCTTGAGGCCAACGCAGTGGGTCTTCAAACCAGTGTGAGATGCAAGATTACTCCCAACAGGGGTTCCAGAGTCTCCTGGGCACCCTCTCACTCTCATAAAATAAACTATCAGGTGTAGAACCAATGGTACCCTCACCAACCTCATAAGGGTACAGAGGACAGCACCTCTGTAACCATAAGAGCCCATATATTAGCCATATTGGGGCACTTTGAACCTATATTATAGAACTCATGACTTCAAGAGATCCGAGTAGGAGTTTAGTGAGATATCACCTTCCAGAGAACAGCTTCAGCCCACTCAGGAGTGCTATGAGGAGGAGGAACAGCCCAAGCAACCATTGTTACTCAATCCACCTGCAGCTCTCTCGTCCTCATCTCCTAATGAGGCAGTTGCACTGGCCTCACCATTGCCACCTGATGACCACATAAAATTTCAGAACCTCCTGAGGAAGACTGTGGGGGCTCTCCAGAGTCCCCTGGAGGAAGTTCAGAATCCTATCTACAAGCTTCTGGACATCCTCTAGAACATAGCAAGTAGGCACTTCCAGTCAACTAACCATATTGGAACCAGCCAAGACAATTTGGCACACTCCATGCCCCCATGCCTTTACTCTGAAAAAGATGGAGAAAAGATACTTTGTTTCATCTAAAGAGTACAGTATTTGTTTTCCCATTCTGCCCCAAATTCCTCAGTGGTCCAGGCAGTCACTGAATTCAACAGACTGCATCAGCCTAGATCCACTCCTTCCAACAAGGACGCCAGAAAATTGGAGCTCCTTGGAAGAAAGTTTCTCTTCCACCAACCTACAATTTCATATAATGAATTATCAGGCACTAATGTCTAAATATTACTTTATTCACTATAATAAATTGTCTGAGTTTGCCAACAAGCTTCCATAGGAATTCAGGCCTCAGTTTCAGGCTATTTTTGATGAAGGATAAGCTGATAACTAATTGTTCGTCCAGGCAGCGTTAGATGCAGCTGACATGGCTTCCCACTCCATGGCAACCTTGGTTATTATGGACTTCGTGGCTTCACTAATCTGGATTTCCCAAGGAAGTTCAAGCTACTGAGGATGACTTCCCCATCGAGTGCAACAATCTGTTCAGTGAGAAAATTGATGAGTTGTTACACACCCTCAAAGACTCCCGGGCAACCCTCTGGTCCTTGGGGCACACACCCCAGCACCTTAGAATAAATACTCCAAACTACCTTCATACAGACAACATCCTTCTCCTCAGCCCTTTTACCACCACAAGGCCATTGAAGCTTCCAAGACACACCAGAGAGTACACTGCAGCAGAAATGTATGCTTTCCCACTCATCCCCTTCTGACCTCATGTCCTGAATAAGATCAAGAAGGACAAAGCAACAGTAATCCTAGTTGCCCCTTTATAGCTGAGACAGTTTTGGGTCATCAGAATCCTCCAAATGACCTCTCATCTTTGAATATGCTTACAACTGCTTCCCACGCAAAATGAAGGCTAGACCATCCACCCTACCCCTCCACTCCACACCCTGATATTTGGACGGACAACGAACCTAGAGAGGTCATACTCAGAGGAAGTCCACTCCATCCTCAATAAACAGAAGAAAACTGCTCAATCTTCACCCACCCTATGATTGTGAGATTTTTTAAGGGTCTCATCAGAGCCTTTCCTCTAGTATCAAAACCAGCTCCTAACTGGGAACTTAATCTGGTCTGTCCGCACTTATGAATTCATTATCTGAAACTATGGCCTCATACTCTCTTCTCCATCTATTTATGAAAGTGGCTGTCCTGATGGCTATCACCATGGCCAGACGTGTTAGGTAAATTTGGGGCACTTATGTCCGTGTTCCATAAAGATAAGGTAGACTGAAATTATACCCCAAAATAATCCCAAAGGTTCTCTCCAAATTCCATCTGAATCTACCCATACATCTATCTGTCTTCTATGCAAAATCTCCTATCACCAGAAAGAACAAGATGCTCCATTCTCTAGATGTCCACAGAGCCATGGCTTTCTACCTGTAAAGGAAATCCCCAAGATTATTTGTTTCTGTTGTTGACCAGATGAAAGAGAAAAGCAATTTCTGGAGTTTTTGCAGTGAAATTGATTTCAGGCTGCATTCTGCTTTGTTGTGAACAAGTCGAAACTCTTCCCCCATATCAAGGCATGACCCATTTGACCAGAGCACAAGCCACCTCTGTCACTTCTCTCCAGGGTACACCACTCATAGAAATCTGTAGAGCAGCAACATAGTGTTCAGTACACACCTTTACTAGACATTACACCCTGGTGCAGGCTTCTTCTGCAGATGCATCCTGGGGCACAGCAGACCTGCAGTATCTGAGGTAAAACATAGCTCCTCCCATCCTCCTCCACTGAGTTACTCACAATGAATACGCACAGAGACCACTATTTAAAGAAAGAGAAAGGTTACTTACCTTAAAATAACTTGAATTCTTTGAGATGTGTGGTCCCTATAGGTATTCCATCACTCTTTCTCTTCCCCCTCTGCTTAGGATCGTTCCGAGAGTAAGAACTGGAGTGCCGGTTGGTCTCACTGCTCCTTATGCTCTCAACTTGGAGCCACAGGTACAGACTATCGATGCAGCTAATGAAGAATCTTCCAATCTTAGGTGCATACACACCCTCAGCGAATACCCTGAGGGACCACACATCTTGAAGAACTCGTTACTGTAAAGTAAGTAACCTCTCTTTTCCAACTTGTTCCGTATGGCAAAGCTGAAAATGAGGAGCTTACTGAAGGTTGCTAGAACATGACAGGAGGAGAGGAAACAGGAGGGACTGGCACCACCAGTGGGATCACAGCAACCAAGTGGGAAAGAAAATCCAGGTGAGAAAATAACTAGTCAATAAAGTCATTAGGACTTCATGCTTCTAAATCCCTTAGGTGTTTTGGAAAATCTCCCGGATAGTGATTAACTTTTTTCAAAAAGACAGAACACTAATTACATTAAAAGACAGTTATAAACATACTTTTCTAATGTAAGCAATCATAGTCAGCACAGGGAAGTTGCACAATTGTAAATAGAAGGGAGATGGGTCAAGGCTATGAAAGTTTGCTGTCCTGGAAAATATAGGGTATAATCCCTGGCTGCTAATAAAATATAATTGTAAATGTCCATGGCTGTGAGCTATTGCCAAGCACGTTGTTTAATAGCTTCTCATTTCCCAGTGATTGCATTTAGATTATTGTTTTAAAATATTTAGGGCTCTCCTGAATTATATCTTATATAAACCCAGATTTAATTCTACTACATCATCATTCCTGAGGGAATTCTACGCTACTAAGTGTGCGCACAATTAATAAGGCCCACATATTTTTAACTTTTTGCGCAGAAAAAACTTCTGCCAAAATGTTGCTGGAGTTCTGCCTTTTGACCACCAGAGGGCATTGTCTCAATAGAACAAAACAGCAGCTCCCCGCCAGCTAGGGAAGAGAGAGAGCCTGCCTTCTTCACAGCGGGTCAGGTCAGGAGACAGGGGCCATGGGGAGACAGACAGCATAGGGTGCTAGGGAAGTCAGACAGGGGCTCATAAGGGGCTATTGGGGGAGGACAGACTGGTGCAGGGGCTGAATGGGAGTGGAGGCACAGGGCCACAGTGGGGAGGAAGGTGCAGGGCCACATGGTGATGGGTGCAGAGCTACATAGGGACAGGGGGTGGCTGGGTGAGGGCACAGACACATGAGGACAGGGGAAGTGGGTGTCTGAGTGGGGGTGGAGGGACACATGTGGAGAGGGGCTGCAAGGACACATGGGGATGCAGGAACACATGGGGATAGGGGCAGATGTGCCTGACTGAATGAGAGAGAGGTCGGGGTCAGCCAGGGTCTGCATGGGGGAAGCTCCCTAACAATCCCTCCCCGTGTCACCTCCCCCCAAAAAACCTGTTCCATACTTTTCCCACCCATACCCAACAACCCTTCAAGTTCACACCCAGTCTCCTTCCCAGCAATTTTACTTCTCTCTCCCTCAACTCCTCCATTATCCCTGACTCTCTTTGCACTGCTTTTGAGGAGTGCGGGAAATACAGTTCTGTATTGTAGTTTAAATGAATTATTACTCAGAGTTCTGTATTAATATGCCTAGTAAGGAATCTATTTGTCAAAAAAAAAAATTCCTGAATCTTTTTAGTTGTCTGTATTGTTACAGATATACTTGCTGACAGGTATTTTTAAATAAATGACCAAAAATAATTGAAACTGGTCTGATTATATTTTGCTATTTTGACAAATAAAATATGCAGAATTGTAAAATATTTTCTGCAGAATTTTTAATTTTTTGGTGCAGAATTGCCCCAGGAGTAATATCATATTGTTCTCCTATAACATTGCTGAATTGATTAAATGTATTAAAATGTTCTCGTGCACACAATAGATTCTAATTTACAAGTACTGCATTTAAAGGGTCACTCATCATAAGATCGTGTTTCTTTTGTTTGCTTTTTACATCCTTATGTTACACCACAAATTTAGGCTTAATCTAAATTCCATTTCAGACCATTTACATGTTTCACTTTTTCCTTTCAGCCAATTTAGTGAAATCACACTTAAATCACAAATAATCGCATTAACACTAACTTTTCTAACAAGTTATTTTGCTTCTTTGTGATTGTTTTATTAGGAAAATTAATGTTAACACTGAACATCACTGCAGCACTTTTACCTCGTCCCTTTAATTGATTCTGTAGTTCAATTATTTAGATTTTGCTGCATTATAAAAAGCACTTATCCTAACCTTTATTCTGAATCAGAACTCCTACTAGGCTCCAATTCTGCAATTGACAGCATGCTGGTAGACTGCTGCACAAATCTCCTTTAACTTTCCCTTTTTATGGCTATTTGTTTAATTAGGATGATAGCTAATCAGGAATTGTGTTAATTAAATTGTGTTTTGTTCAAATGTTGTGTTTCTAGTCTTTTTGTAGTATCATGACTTGTAGTTGGTTTTCTATTGGTAATTACTGTATTTGCATACATATGTAATTGATCAGTTGACATCTATGATGGCCGACCTGTGGTGGTTTCTTTCGTGTGTGTGACTTGAAGCTTTTGAATAGAGAAGGTGTTTCTTCCTCAAGACTGGTGTTGGGGAGGACGTATTTTTCTTTTCTTTTTGTTCCAAAGATACTGTGAGTCAGAACATTCACCATTGCATTTTGGTGATAAATAATCAGAATTATACTTAATACAATATTATTTAAAGACTGAGGAATACCTTTTTGTATTGGAGAATGACAGCCTTTGTTACTTTGTTGCTACAGCTTCAAATCAGCAAGTCTACAGTGGGCTGTATTTGTTGGGCACTCGTGTTTATAAAATATTTTTGATTCGATGTGTACTGTTATTTTTATTTCAACATCAATAATATTGCAGGTCAAAATTAAGATCCTTTGGCAGAGCTGGGTGAGGAATCTGCCCATGCCACCTGGCTCAAACCAGTGCTTTTAATTAACTCAATTAATTCTCACAGTAAAGTCACATAAAACAAACCATTCAAACATGTCAGATTCATGAGTATTATGGGAATTATATTTCAAATTAACTAAAATACTGATTTAAATTACTAAGTCTGTTTTCTTCTATTCATATTGTAATATTTAAGTAAACAGGGTAGTTATTATGAATCAACAGATCTAGCACATAGCCCTGAATTTAAAAATAAATAAAGATAAATCATTTTAACGACACACCTATATCTTATACATCAGAAAAAAAATTCTCATGGGAGATAGACATCCTTTTATTAAAAAAAAAATCATTGTGGCCTGTTCTCTTTATGACATATGCAGATTAATTTTATCTTCAGGAAATTAGTTTGAAACTGCAAAATATTATGTGTCCTCACCATAAGAAAAATCAAACAATTAATGAATTTACAAGAAAGGTGTTAGCACTGTTGTGAATCATCTCAAACTATGCAAAAGAATACATATTGAAACCAAACAGCATTTACCATCAGCAAATAAGTTTCTTTCTAGTTTGTTCACAGCTACAAGCTAAAAAAGTAAAAAGTGCAACCAACCTGTAGGTCTGTGTTTAGTTCAGGACAAAACTGTTTCATAACTCACGAACCATACAGCTGCTAGCCAGAGGGAGCCAAATTCCCATTACCACAGAAACACTCTGGAATGTTTCCCAGGCAACAGAGATTTGAGTGTGATGGCAGTTGCTTATTAATGAATAGGTTTCAAAAACTAAAAAAAGGATTTACCCCAGTAACTCTTGTTTTCAGCATGCACTGCCATCACAGATCAACACTACAGAGCGTGGTCACATGGCTACAGAACCTTGCAAGTTAGGTGTGCGCACACATCCCCTAGCACAACATTCCACTGTTCAAGGGTTCTATGAAGGAGAACTCTGGTAAATACAAGAGTGAATTCTCCATCTTTACTGTCATTACATTCATACACTTCAAAAAGACTATCCAAGTAGTTGGTGCTGACATTTGGCACAAGTGTCATGCATTTTTAAAATTCTCCTGTACTGCTTGCATTCCCATGAGTTGAGGATCATGTCTGAGTTGCTCTTGCACAGAGCGTTTCCTCTATAGACATTGAGGAAGCAAAAGGTAATGTCTATATTCAGTTGCACTCTGCTCCCGAGAGCAATGTTGAGGAACTGCACGAGCAGTAGTTTGGACATCATCTTCAGGGGGCTGAAGTAAAGACGTGAAGTGCAGGGAGCAAGAAATCAGAGAGCCCAAAAGATCCAAGGAAAGGGGATGGAGAAAGACAAACAAGTTCCAGGAAGGGAGTTAGCAAAAAATAAGCAAGATGCTTACTGGGCTGTATAGTTAGGCCCATTATTGTGTTTAGAAAATGAGTTTCATTCCAGCAAGAGGGTCACTACTTAATCTCTGCAGATTTATACAGCCAATAACATGAGACATCCTTTGTGTTAAGTATTCTCTGCAAGAAACCCTTCAGTTTTCTGTTATGGCATAACCAAAGCTACCAATTTTGACAATATACCAACAAAGGGCTCTTGTCCATAACTTCATTAATATTTTCCCTGTAAAAGCCCACATTGCCTGATAAGGATTAATATACTTCCATGTACATTTCAAAGGTAAAACGGAAAGGATTGAGGAATTTAAAAGTCACACAAGAAAAAAAATATAGCAAATACCCAATTTTATTTTTATCCTTTTATTTTTTAGTATTTATGGACAATAAAATGTGCTAAAGAAAAAATGGGTTACCTACCTTTCGTAACTGTTGTTCTTATGTGTTGCTTATGTCTATTCCATTCTAGCTGTGTATGTGCCCACGGGCATAGTCAGAGGTGGTCCAGCGGCTTGCTCACCCACTTCCTCCTGTGCCACCATTTCCCACAGCTCCCATTGGCCGGGAACGGCAATCCACGGCCACTAGGAGCTGTGGGAGGCCGTGCATGCAGATGGTCAATGTAAACAAACTGTCTCGCAGCCCGACAACGGACTACTCTGACGGGCCGAAGGTTGCCCACCACTGAGTTAGACTATCCATCATCCTCTTTCCCCTCTTTCCCCTGTAATGCTGACTACTGAGCACAGCATTTTTTTGAACTCTTAATGTGCTTTTTGTCTTTTAAATGCCTACAGCAAGTGGGGTGGAACCCTGTGCCATTAGGTGTCATCAAATTCTTTTGACAGGTGCTGTTGAAATGATTCAGCAATGTATCAATTATCACCCTGCGAGTCTAACCATGGTTGAGCACGTTCATGGTATTTATCCTACCTGACACCCATAAATGGTTGAGCGGATTCCTTCTTGACTGAGGATAGGTGCAATGCAAACCAGTTATAAAACTGGATTTCTTGTGAATCTTAGATAATTGACAAGGGATTTCCTGTTCTCTGTCACCATTCTTGAGTGTGGCCATATTGGTTCAGATGAATACATGTGCTAACTGGTCAAATCCAAAACTTCAAGCTTTACTATTGTCTTTTTTTATGTGGTGCAAGTGGCTGGCTCAATACTGGCTTAACTTCTCAGTTCTTGCATAGCGGATGTTGAAAAGTAAAAAAAAAAAAAAAAAAGAATGCATGATGGGAGGGGTAAATTTCCCCCCTTACAGTGCTTTCAGTTAAGGGCCATCCAACAACAAAAACTGGAATGGTCATAACTTTATTTTGAATTAGTAAGATTGCAGCCTACATAAAAAATTAAGAGTAGTTATTGTATATATCCCATAGTTATGCTTCAAGATTGCCAGCCTGGTTTGGTTTTCTTTGTACAAAGAATTTAGAGTTCACAGAATTTCTTTTTTTAAACAAGTCTTTTAGTTTAAGTAGATCAAAATTGTCTAACAATTTTGTTTTTTGTTTTTTAAGACTCTGCATTTCACAACTAAAGATCCTGAAACTACTTAACTAATTCATGACTCAAGCCAT
This sequence comes from Trachemys scripta elegans, assembly GCF_013100865.1. Classification (NCBI taxonomy): domain Eukaryota; kingdom Metazoa; phylum Chordata; order Testudines; family Emydidae; genus Trachemys; species Trachemys scripta. The sequence continues at coordinate 82,921,369 of NC_048306.1, forward strand.
TGTGTAGGAATAAAATTATACCTGGGTAACAACTAGCGTCCAAATTGCAGATGGATGTGCTTTATAACAAAAGCCACCAGTAACAGGGCTGCTATCATCATAGTATTATATTGCTATATACAATTATTTTTAATTTTCAAATTTTAACAAAAGTTAGGACAATCTAAACATTCGACTGCTGCAATCTGTACTTCCAAAACAACATAATGTCTTCAAAATGTAAAATATTTGCCTAGATAACATACCATTCTCTGAAACCATCCAGTTAACGTGCAGTGGCAGTCAAAAAACCTAACAGAATGTTGGGAATCATTAAGAAAGGGATAGCTAATAAGACGGAAAAATATCATATTGCCTCTATATAAATCCATGCCCACAACTTGAATACTGCATGCAAATGTGGTTGCAACATCTCAAAAAAGATATATTGGAATTGGAAAAGGTTCAGAAAAGGGCAACAACAATGATTAGAGGTATGGAACAGCTTCCGTATAAGGACAGATTAATAAGAATTGGACTTTTCAGGTTGGAAAAGAGATGACTAATGGGGGATATGATAGAGGTCTATAAAATCACGACGGGTGCAGAGACAGTAAATAAGGAAATGTTATTTACTCCTTCTCATAACACAAGACTTAGAGGTCACCAAATGAAATTAATATACAGCAAGTTTAAAACAAACAAAAGGAAGTATTTCTTCACACAACACACAGATAACTATTGGAACTCTTTGCCAGAGGATGTGGTGAAGGCCAAGATTATAACAGGGTTCAAAAAAGAACTACATAAATTAATGGAGGATAGGTCCATCAACGGCTACTAGCCAGGATGGGCAGGAATGGCGTCCCTAGCCTCTGTTTGCCAGAAACTGGGAATGGGCGACAGGGGATAGATCATTTGATGATTACCTGCTCTGTTCAGTCCCTCTGGGGCACCAGACATTGGTCACTGTTGGAAGACATGATACTGGGCTAGATGGACCTTTGGTTTGACCCAATATGACTGTTCTTATGTTCTTATTCACAATATTAATAGTGTAGTTATCTTATCTCTACATTTTAGATACTTACCAACTCTTTACCAAAAACAAAAACAAAAAAAACCCCAAAACTTTGTTTTAAACTACAACATGCTTATAAAGGTTCTCTCCATGTAATAATTACTATTGAAAACATTTGTTTGAAGGTCAAACTTTAAACATTTGTAGACAAATTATTTTTTTTAAAGTGGATTTGTGATCTGTTTGCTTCTTTATGATAAAAAGTAGACCTGAAGGTTGCTTTTTTTTTTTTGGCTGGTTTACTTTTTAAGGCACTTCCCCCTGTTTGATTTTCACAATAGAAATTCAAGTCTGGTCTATCCTGTAGACACTCTGGCTTTGTCTACTATTGGGATTCCTTCCGAGACCACTTCCAAATAACTTATTACTCCTGGGGAAATACTGCGCACACACAGAATTCATGTCCCCTGCAGATTTTTTTTTCTCTGCAGAAAATAGATTCTGCTGGAGAGGCACTGCAGTTACACCTGTCATGCACCATGGGCTGTTGTGCACCAGAAGAGAGGGCAGCTGGCTCAGGGCCGGAGCAGCCAACTGCAGAGGGAGGAGGAAAGGCTCTTTTCCTCACAGCGCCATGCCTGCAGGGCTAGGTAAGGAGAAACGGGATATGGGGGGTGAGGGGAACAGAGAGAGCAGGGCACATGGGGCTGCTGGGGGTTCACATAGATTGGGGTTCAGAAGGGGTATGACAATGCCCTACTCACAACGTCTTAGTCTCGCAAGCCTTTCTGGGAACATTTGTTTAGCCTCATGCAATCAGGCTATGATCACAAGAAGGCCTGGAAAGCAGATTGCACTAAACAAGACTTAAAAAAATAAACACCTTATGCCAGATCCCATGCAGAAGGTTCCTGGGTTTGACCTTCTATGGTCATCTTGGTCAACTCTGAACCAAATCCGACAAACCAGAATAGATGCGGACATCTAATGCACAAATGGAAAAATCAAGGACTCCCTGGCATGCAAGTGTGGTTCCCCACTACAGACCATCTAACATATCACTACCTACTGCCCAATTTATAAATATGAAGGAAGCATTACTGCAATAAATTCTGCCTACTCCTGAAATAGCCATTTGGCTAGATCAACTTCAGGTAAAATTGTAGTTGCTGCTCTATACCAGCCATATGGAAGAAGAAAAAGAAGAGCTAGTGCGGGGGCAGACTTGGGCAGGGGTACAGGAACTAGTAAGGTAACAGCATTGAGATGGGGCTGAATGGGAGTGGAGGTGCAGGGCCATATGGGGGGTGGATGAGTGGGGGTACAGGGACACATGGGGATGGGGGAACAGTGGCTGAGTGGGGATCTGTATTCCCTGTAAGCTGCGCACTTCGGCAGCTGCACAGGAGAAATCAACTGATAGCAAAGTGCAGCAGCATGTGTTCAGGTGCCCCCCCCCCACGTTGCTCAGTCCTGCAGCTGCTCCTGCGACCTTCCTGCTGGCAGTAAAGAGCGAGGGGGGAGGAGGAGGGTGCTGATGTCAGGGTGTCCTCCTCCCCCTACCCCATCTCCGCAGAGCAGGGCAGAGGGGACAGCCTGGCTCAGGAGGACTCGGAGCTGCTGTGGTCTGAATGGTGAGTGTCTGAGTGCCTTTCTTAAAGAGACAGTGCATTGTTTCTGAGATTTCCCCAGCAGCCAGCTCACACAGTCTCTGTCATACACACACGCTCTCTCTCTCTCCCTCCCCCTGCATCCCATCTCCGCAGGGTGGGGGAGGGGAGACAACAGGGCTCAAGACAGAGCAGGAGAGCGTTCAGTGAGTATCTTAAAGAGACAGCACACAGCTTTCCCCAGCAATCAGCACACACACTCTGTGTGTGTCTCTCTCTCTCTCACACACACACACACACACACACACACACACACACACACACACACAGAGTGAGTCTCTGTGCCTTTCACACTCACCTCCCAACACATACTTGTATTATTGTTGTTGTTACTTCTTGGTACCTCCTGCAACGCATATATATTTTTTGTAATTTTATTCTTTCAAAGTGTTATTTTAGTGTTTTGACTGGTCTATGCATTTCATAATTTTTATTTCTCTTAAACTTAAATGTAATTCTTTGAGTACTGAGTTCTAAAATGCCTAACCTGTCCTGGCTGGCGTAATTATCCCTATGGTAACTTTTTAAAAATATATATTATATTCAGGATTTTTGTTTCTACTGGTGACACACATGAAGTCTATTGTCCTCATCCTGTTGCTCTGACTCCTTCCTTGCCTTAGATTTCATGATTCTATCATTTCATGATCACTTTCACCTAAATTGTCTTCCTCCTTCAGATTTGCTACCAATTCCTCTCTTTTGGTCCAAATTAAGTCTAAAATGGCTTCGCTCCAGTTTCTTCCTCCACTTTCTGTAATAAAAAAAAAAAGTTGTTCCTAATATATTCCAAGAACTTATTTGAAATTTTGTTTTACCATATTACTTTTCCAATGGCTGCCTGCGTAGTTAAAGTTCTCCATTACTACCAGGTCTGATGGAGTACTGTGTCCGATTCTGAGTGCCACACTTTAGGAAAGATATGGATAAATTGGAGAGTCCAGAAGACAGCAACAAAAATGATCAAAGGTTTAGAAAACCTGACCTATTAGGAAAGTTTACACGTGTAGTCTTGTGAAAAGAAGACTGAGGGAGGATCTGATAACAGTCTTCCAATAAGTTGATGAGTCATATAAAAAGGTCTGTGATCAACTGTTCTCTATGTCCACTGAAAGTAGAGCAAGAAATAGTAGGCTTAATCTGCAGCAAGGGAGATTTAGGTTAGATATTAGGAAAACTTTCTAACTACAAGGGTAGTTAAACTCTGGAATAATCTTCCAAGGAAGGTTGTGGAATGCCATCATTGGAGGTTTTTAAGAACAAGTCAGACAAACACCTGTCAGGGATGGTCTAGGTTTACTTGGTTCCTGCCTCAGTGCAGGAGGCTGGACTTTGTAACTTCTTGAGGTCCCTTCCAGGCATAAATTTCTATGATTCTCTGAATTAATGTTAGGCACCCGTAAGAAAATTTTCAAAAGTATCCCTAGTATAGATAAGGCCACACAATCTTTCAGGATAGGGAAGACCTGAATTTCTGTTGTAAAAAGCAAGGGGATAAAGGAGCAGACAGATGGTCATATTCATTTTCAGGTCACCTTTAAGCAGAAAGGTAACAAAGCCTATTCTCAAAAAGCATGGCTCAGTCTCATCTCTTAATAATATGGTCCCTATTTCACCTTCATTAAAACTAGTGGAGCTTTGCCTCAAAGAGTTTCCCACAGCGCTGGTATCACTTGTGATACCAATTTTCAGCAAGATGCCATGCACCAGCAGTTCATATTGCTTACAGTGAATCAAATTAACTTGTATATAAACTGACTATTTTTGTTCCTGGCCTCCTTTCCTTAACCTTAAATTGTGTCCTTAAGGGTGTCCTTAAATTGTTAGCTCTGCAGAGGAGCCACAATCTTTCTTCAGTGTTTGAAATGCACTTAGTACATAATGGGTGTTACCATAAATAAATAAGATTTTGAATTTAGAGTCCTGGGCTAACCAAAGAGGGTGGAACTTTAAAATTGCTTCAACAACTAACAAAATAGTAACAAAGAAGAACTGGTGGTTATTTAGACTTTTTCTAAGACCTTTTGATACGAGTACTTCACCAGGTATTGTTAAGGAAACTTGCTAACTATGAAGCAAGAGATAGCATCTTCCAATACACATAGTGAAATCAAAATACATTAGTGGGTACCCCAGGAATCAGGGTACTGGTAGGACAGGAGCTAGATTCATAAGGGATTTAAGCCACTACTGGCCTCCTCGTGTGCATAAATCCAACATTTAGGTACCACTGACATTCACAAATCCACTGGTCAGCTGCCACCTAACCCTATAGGCACATGAGTTTCTGCTGGTGGGCATGCACAAAACTGCCTACATCCTGATGCCAAGCTGCTTGATGCCTCAGCTCATGCCTAAACCCCAACAGGATTCTCAGACTGGGCATTACCTCCCCTGTGTGTACATCCCATTATACCCAATAGCCGAGTGACCACATCCCAGGTGAGGACCCTAACCACTGAGCTATAGAGTCAGAAAAATGGCAAGAAATCACACAGTAAATATGTATAAAAAATGGAACAACTTTAACATGAGAGATTTCAGGGAGCCCAACCACAGAATACCTGATAGCCTGTTGGTGAGGGCACTCTCCTGGGAGAGGGGAGACCTGGATTCAAATCCCTACTCCAAATCCAACAGAGTTGGGATTTTTAGACAAGTCTCCCCACTCCCAGGTGAGTGACTTAACCACTCTGCTATTGGAAAAAGTTCCATAACCCAGAAATAGGATTTTCAAGTTGCGGAAATTTTTGCATCACATACGGGTATACATTTCTGACTTATTCAAGTTACGCAAGGCTTTCTGGAACAGAATGATTGCGGAAGTTGGGGGGTGGCTGCAGGGTGGTATTCTCTCACTATTCCCCACCCCCAAGAAAAGGCTAATCTGGCATGGGTGCCTACTCCAGGAAAAAGTCCATGGCTGTGAATCCTGAGCACAGACAGCCACCTCCCTCCAGCCTGTCAGCAGGGCTGGCTCTGGCTTTTTTGCTGCCCCAAGCAAAAAAAAAAAAAAAAAGAAATTGGGGCGGCCACAACAGCAAAGCAAAAAAAAAAAAAAAAAAACCAAACAAAAAAACCCTTTGGCGCAGCCGGAGCTGCAAAAGAGGCAGGGTGAGGGGGGGGAACCTACGGGGCGGCCGGAGCCTGGCTAGTGGGGGGGAGGGGAAGGGAGCGCGGGGAGAGAGAGAGAAAAGTGGGGCAGCCAGGGCTTCAGTGGGGCGCTCGCCACACGGCCCCGACCGCTGCGCTGCCTGCTGGGAGGGCTCCGCGCCACGCCGGTCAGCAGGGAAGGAAGGACACGGGCTGCCCTGCCGGGCTTGCTACAGACCTGGCACCAGTTGGGGCAGATGGAGCGCGCAGCCCGCTCCCAGCAGGGCGCTCCCCTCCTCCGCGCCGCTGCCCCCTACAGGGCGGCCGGATCAGTGAACCAAAATAAAATAAGCGGCTGTGCCGCCCTAGAATGCCGCCCCGTAGAATCTGCTGCCCCAAGCACAAGCTTGCTCGGCTGGTGCCTGGAGCCGGCCCTGCCTGTCAGTCAGGTAGCTAAGGCCAGATCAATGGAAATCCAGCACTTAAGCCCGACTTTCTCCTCTGCTTTTCACTTCTGGCCAGTTCAGTCAGCTGCCTTCTTGCTGGCTTCTCTGAATTCCTTTCTTAGGCTATGTTTACACTGTGCACCTTGCAATGGCACAGTTGTGACTTGCAGCCATGCAGTTGTAAGGTAAGCAGTGTAGCTGACGAAGCACTGTCCACACCAGGGCCATCCCTAGGCATACGCAGCATATGCGGTTGCGTAGGGCACCATTTCCCTCGCTGGCCGCAGCTGAAATCCTCTTCTCCTGCCCCTCACCCATGCTGGGCTGGTGGCCTTCTCCCCGCCCCTTCCCCCACTCACTCCTCAGCCGCCTGGCTGAGGGCTTCCCCCTCTGAGTCCATCCCAGCCCTGGGAAGCCCAGAGCAGCGCACCCCTGGCCCACTGCCGTCTGGAGCGGAATTCCTCCCTGGACCCTGCCTGCCTCTGCCACTCGGTCTCAGGCGGGGGCCAGGACAGGAGGAATGAAACTTCCATGTGAGTGGGGAGAGGGGAAGGGGGAACTTAAAGTGACAGTGCGCTCACTGTCTCTCACACTTCCCTAACACACACACACACAGTCTCTCTCACACACAGACTGGCTCTCGCATCCACATACACTCTGCCTCTCACGAGTCAGTCCCCTAATACAGATTGTTACACACAGTCTCACACTCCCCAGTACACACACTGTCACACAGTCTCACACACCCACAAACACACACAGTCTCTCTCTCACACACACACACTGGCTCTCTCTCTCACACATACGCATGAATACACACACTTGTGTTATTGTTGTTGTTATTACTGCTTGGTACTTGCTGTCAAAATGTTCGTGGTGAGTGAGGAGTGGCTAGGGATTGCAGGAGGGCTGTGGGCTCTAGCAAGATGCAGCCTCCATATGACAGGAAGCCTGTTTTGAGTCACTGCCACAGCGTCTGTTGCGTACAAAGCTCAGTGTATGCCAGCACTGGGGAGGGGTGTTCTGGGGGTCCGCGGGTGGTGGCTATGCCCCCTTGACACAATGGGATCAGTGGCGCTAGCCGGGGACCTCCTTCAACGGAGCATAGGGGCATCAGTTTAATAATACTGTGTAGGGCCCCATAAATACTAAGGACAGCTCTTGTCCACACTGGTGCTTTTCGTTGTTAAAACTTTTGTCATTCGGGGCTGTTGTTTTTTTTTTCCACACCCCTGAGCAACAAAAGTTTTAACAACGAAAGTGCAATGTAGACATAACCTTAACCACCCAACTGTCCCATGTATGCCTGGGCACCTACCCCGGGGCTGTGAATTCCACTGAAAGGCAGAGTTCTTAGGGGTTAGGCATTGCAATGCTCAGCATTGCAATAGCTAAGTCCCCTTTGTGAATCCAGCACCTGCTGCTTAACGTCTATATTAATAACCTGGAAGAAGGGGTGAACAATTAAATGACAAAATTTGCTGAAAGATACAAATACAGAATAGTAGAAAATAAGAAGCAGGACACCCCTCATCTCTGGGCAATAGTGTGGAATCAAGCAGCCTTATAATGACCCCTCTAGTTCTATGCAATGTTGTTGTCGCCATGTCAGTCCTAGGATATTAGAGACACAATGTGGGTGAAGTAATATCTTTTAAGTTGGTCCAATAACAGTATGACCTCAACCACCTTGTCCCTCACAAGTCCTAGTTTTTTCCACACAAAGGATATTCCTGCTTGGGGAGAACACACTGCTAGAGCCTGTGCTAAGCATAACCGTTAGGTCCAACCTGCTCAGCAATTCAGCAATCAGCTGGCCTGGGATAGCTTAGTCGGAGGAGGGCAGCAGACCCTGACTCCCTGAGCTTTCTTGTCCAGACAGTGGTCTCGGTAGCTCCAGCTGAAGAAAGAAAAGGATCCAAACACACTGACAAGGAAGCATCAGCCCTTCTCAGTCACAACTCTTCTCCCCCTCAGAACTAACTGGTGCATTTTAGCAGGGCTGCTAAAAAGCCTGACAGCCCTTACCCAATATGAGCTGTCACAGCAGCATCAAATGAACTACTCGTGTCAGTAGGTCCATAGTCTGTGAAGCACTTTCTTATGAACAGTACTACAGGAATATAAGGTACAATTAAACCCTTTTTGTAACTAAAAAGGGAGGGGGAGAGGGGAAACGGGACATACCCACTGTGAAGGGTAGAGGCAGCAGAAGTATCGCTTACCAGCAAAGACTTGCAGTTTTCTGTCCCAGTTCAACTGTAACTTTAGCAAGAAACACTTCCAAGGTACACAACACCTTTCAGTCAAAAATCTCAAGACACCTTTATACACATTCAGCGTGTTTATTAGCACAAGTTACTTTAATCCAGACATGTCACAGCCGCCCCACGGGTGCCCTGCAGCGCCCAGTGAGCGAGCCACTGGCAGCGCCTGGAGACAGATCGCGGGAGTCCTGCCAGCAGCCCCCGGAGAAGCCGGGGCGGCAGGTGACTCTCGTCAGACAATTACACCGCGCTGCCAGGGCACAGGGAGCCTGTCTAACGCCCGCCTTGAGCTGGCCCCTACTAGAGCAACGGGGGTAGGTGCTACAGCCCGCAACCTGACCAGTGCCTTCCCCTTTAAGGGCCCCACAATCCCCAACGCTTTAGTCCTTCCCGTCCGTTAATCCCTTTGCCAACGCCATGCCACACAGCCCCCGCCGCCAGCCTCGCTCCCCTCCCCCCGCGTGGGTAGCCGTAGCAGGGAAACTCACCTCGCCCGCACAGGATTCCCCTCAGGCAGCCACTGACACCCTCCCTCCTAGGTTTCCCAGCCCGCTGCTAGCCCCTAAACCCCTCCCCTGGCCCCCTCCTATCAGAAGCTCCCTCCGGGAAGGCGGAAAGGAAGGAAGGCAGCGACGCTACGGAACCCCGTGCCGCGCATGCGCCGCTGAGAGCCGGCAGCCAACCGACAGCCGCAGAACGTTCAGTTCAAAAGTAAACCTGAGGCGAGTGGTGGCGTTTGAACGGTTGCTACTTTCAAACTAACGACACCTCGAGCAAACGGCCGTTAAGGGGCTATTTAGCTTAAGCTGCGCCAGAGCTGTAGTTACACAGCGCTCCTGCCCTGAGGGGAGGCTTCCCACCTGCCCAACACATTTAGGCCTGGTCTACACTAAAAAAATTAGGTGGGTGGAAAAATCCACAGCCCCTTGGTGATGTGTGAAGCCAACCTAAATCTCTGTGTAGACAGCACCGGGTTGATGGAAGAATTATTCTATGGACCTAACTACTGCTTCTAGGGGAGATGGATTATCTATGCCAATGGGAAGACCCCTCCTGTCCCATAGGTGGGGTCTGTACTGAAGCACGACAGTGGCACAGCTGTGCTACTATAGTATTTTAAGAGTAGATATACCCTATTCACTAAAGTCAGTGTGCACAGCTCACACTTATGTTCTTGCTTGGACCCAGGGGTGTGAAATCTTGGTTCTGTTAAGGTTAATGGCAAAGCTGGCTACTCACTTCAGTGGGGCCAGGTTTTTATCCAAGATTTACATTTCTGCCCTTCAGTCCTTTCCTGGAGCTCCAGATTGGACTCAGAGGTGCCCACCGGGCGCAGTTTCCCTGGCTTGCCCTGAGTGTAGGATGACCAGATAGCAAGGGTGAAAAATTGGGACAGGGGGTGGAGGGTAATAGGGTCCAAATATCAGGACTGTCCTTATTAAATCGGGACATCTGGTCACCCTACCTGAGTGATAGGAGATGTCCATCAGGCACAGATACCCTGGCTATTGTGAGGGCTGGGACAATAAGTCAATTGTCTTGTCAATGCAAAAAAGTTTAGGCAATTTTCCCACTGTTAGTCTCACATTAGTACTGCTCCACCAGTATTAGCAACAATGGAAGTTGTACTAGCTGGCCAGAAAGCAACAGAGGGTCCTGTGGCACCTTTAAGACTAACAGAAGTATTGGAGCATAAGCTTTCGTGGGTAAATGCCACGTGGGTGCTAGCACATAGGGTCTGAGGTAGTAGTGTGATTTTTCAGATTCTCTTTTGGGAATAGTCATGTAGGTGAAATAGCTGGTACTTATGATTATGCTATTTCTATACATATATATTCATCTTGGTAGAGTCTGGCCTGGCCCCGAGTGCAGGCAGGACTCAGTCGGGCGGTAGGGAGAGTAGGGGGGCGGCTCGCGAGGCCAGGCGGCGGCTGTTCTCCCCCCCCAGGCAGCGGGACTCGGGAACAGCCGCTGCTGCAGCTCCCACTGCCGCGGGGGGAGGAAGCAGCCGATGGCCAAGCTCGGCGGCTGCGGCTCTGCCGCCCGGGCCCGAACCCCCCGAGCCCAGGCCTGCTGTGGGGACCCAGCAGCGCGCACGCTGCGCCCAGCACCTGGCCAGTCGCGTCTGGGCTGCTGCCCAGCTGGTGCAATCCCACGGCAGCCCCGGGGCGGAGGCATCGGCAGCCCAGCCCTGTTCGTTCCCCTGCAGGTCCCCATCGGCCGCTTCCTCCCCCGCGGCAGTGGGATCTGCAGCAGTGGCTGCTCCCAAGTTCCGCTGCCCGGGGGGGGAGAACAGCCGCCGCCTGGCCTCGCGGGCTGCCCCCCTACTCTCCTACCGTCCGACTGAGTCCTGCCTGCTCGGGGCCAGGCTGGACTCTCACTCACCCTGGCCCCGCGCTTCCCCTGTGTCTCCCGGGCCTCCCTCCAGCGCTTGTGGAGGAAGGGTGTTGTTGTTGTTTTTTTGCCCCACCCCCCCGCCACGTCCTCCCCCGCATCCCGATATTTGACTTGGGTGATCTGGTCACCCTATTTGCCGGTGCTCAGGCTCCGGGAGGAGCAGGGCCGCAGCGCACTTGGAGGGAGGAGGTGGAGAAGAGATGGGTGCGGGGCCTTAGGAGGGGGTGGGGGCGGAGCAAAGGCAGGGCCCCCGCACTCCCCCTACACATACCACCCTTCCCCATGAGCCGCTCAGGGCAGGAGGCTGAGCTGGGGTGGGGTGGGGTGGGGCAGGGGGCTGGGAGCACCCCCATGCTCCCTGTCCTGACTCCTGCACCCTCCTCACACACATACTGCCCTCCCTGACTCCTGCACCCCCTCACACACTCCCAGTCCCCTGCCCTCCCTGATTCCTGCAGCCCCCCACTCCCCCCCCCATCCTGAGCACCAAACGGGAGCTCCTGCACCCCACCCCCCACACACATTCCCACCTGCAACCCTCGCACCAAATGGGAGCTGCCCCAGATAAGGGGGCACACCCTAACCTCCTGCCCCAACCCTGAGCCCCCTCCTACATCCTAACTCCTGGCCAGACCATGCACCCCAACCCACTCCTGTATTCTAACTCCCTCCCAGACCCTGCACCCCCCCACCTGCAGCCCCTGCCCTCCCTGACTCCTCACCACACTCTCACACACCCAGCCCTAACTCCTGCATCCCCTCACGCACCCCCAGCCACCTTCCCTCCCTGACTCCCGCACCCCCTCATACACTCCCATCCCTGACTCCTGCATCCCCCCCACACCTCAGCCCCCTGCCCACCCTGACTCCTGCCCCTTGTCCCAGCCCTGAGCCCCCTCCCGCACCCTAACTTCTGGCCAGACCTTGCACCCCAACCCCCAGCCTGCTCCTGCACCCTAATTCCCACCCTGCACCCCCAGCCAAGCCCCATCCCGCACCATAAGTGCTGCCCAGACCCTGCACCCCAATGCTTTTTTACGTTATTTTTTTATAAAGAACTCTTATCCAAAGCGCTTTACAATAGTTAGCTAATGGTACAAACAATATTTGGAAAGATCATTAAGTGGTCCCCAGTGATTTTCAAGTGGTCTGTGAAAAAATAAGTTAGACTACAAAAACAATCAAGGTGCCTCATTTTATTTTAATTTACTTCCTATTACTTATAGAAGGAGGATGAAGAAAAAAGAATGAAAAACTGGGGCGGGGGAGATAAAAGAGAATGTTCTTTTTCTTGGCTGGGTACCAAGGAGGGGCCCCAAAAAGGAAGTGAGCACAGGGCCCCACTAACTCTGAATCCGCCACTGCCTGGATCGATTGCTGTGGGGAGCATGGCCCACAGCCACCCTGGGCAGAGGCTAGAAGAAGCGGAGCCTCCCCAAACAGCCAGGCGTGGCCCCACCCACAGGGCCCCGCCTGGGGGGGCGCTGGGCTCCGGGGCGCGCGGAAGGGGCGGGGCTAGCCTCCCCGAGCCAGAGGTTCACGAGCCCTTTCACTGTGCCCGGGCCACAGCTCCCCCTGAGGTAGTGGCGCGGTTTGCGCTGCCCCGGTGTCCCGCTATTTCAAAGGCCATGGGAGCAGCGCAGCGCGGCGGGTTGCGGAATTGACGCCCCTTCCGCCGTCCCGCTTCGCGGACTCCGAGCACTGTCGCCATGGAAGCAGAAGAGGCGGCACACGGCGAGTCGCTCTCTGAAGATCGGCGTCGGCTCATCCAGGGAGCAGGCAGAAGACGACAGGGCAGTCTGGCCGCCGCCGTGGCCCAGTGCTTAGCCCTCAGCTTGATATGCACGGCCGGGGCCTACCCCAGCTGGGTCCTAGTGAGCAGCGGCGACAGGAGGAACGATTCGGTACTAGGAGCGGTCTGGGCCGTGCACCCGAGAGATCCTGCTCCTGACTCCCCGCTCCTGGGCCGGGCCGGAGGCGTCCTGATGGTTTCTATAGCTGTCTGCTGCGTCCTGGCCATCCTGAGCGGCTACGGGGCCGTGGTGCTGGACTTCCTGGGGCTGCGGCGGGGCGCAGTGGCCGCTCCCCTCCTGCACGGCTTGGCCACCCTGCTTGCTGCTGGCGCCGCGGCACTGTGCTCCTGCCTCTTGGAGTTAGTACGGAGCAGACTCCGAACTGAGAAGGAACTGCAGCACCGTGGCCTCTCCTCGATCCCTGGCCAAAGCTTCTTCCTCTGCATACTAGCCTGCATCTTAGCGGCCACTGCGACCGGCCTCAGCTGCAGCGCCTCAGCCCGTGTGGGACCTGCTGCAGGTCTCTCCCCTCCTAGGACAGCGCGGAGGAGGAAAAGACCGAGCTTCCTCAAGTACGAAGGAGAAGGGCCTAGTGACACAGAGCACAGCCTCCCTGCATGGGAGGGGGAGACTGACTCCCGAAAGGAGAGGGTGGTGGCCTTGGTACAGGGGGAAACTGAACCCGGGATGGCAGGCAGTTTCCGCTTCATACATGAAGAGATTGAACCCCGACTGGCAGGGAGTCTTCCCCTCATACAGGGGGAGATTGAACCCCGACTGGCAGGGAGTCTCCCCTTCATAAGGGGAGAGACTGAATCCGAAATGGAGGCGGGTCTCCCCTTCATACAGGCAGAGACTGAGCCCCAAATGGAAAAGGCTTTCCCGTTTATACAGAGCAACACTGAATCCCGAGTGGCAGGGAGTCTCCCATTTGTACAGGGAGAGACTGAATCTCAAATGGTAGAGTCTCCTCTTCATACAACTAGTGACTGACTCCCACTCCAGGAAAATCCCTGTTTCACTGCAGCAAGAGACTGATCACCCTCCCCCCTGAGAGGGACACTACTCAGCCTCCTTTCCACACTACAGTAGGAGACTGATGCAGTAAAATCCTGCCTCACCCACTGGCAAATAACCAAATGAGGAAGTATCTCTTGCCCTAGAAAAATCCATCTTGTCACAAGGGGGGACTTCCAACAAAGCATCTTTCAAGTAATTCTCCAGAATGGAGAGATCAGGTGACGACAAACCAGAATCCTTCCTCACCAGAAAGGAAGACTTCCACCTAAGTGCCTTAAAACTGATCCTCAAAAGGATTACAGCTCTCCAGGAGCTATGCAGCAAAACCATAAAACAGCATATTTAAAAACTGCCTTAAAACTATTCCTAAAAATAAGGGAATGGTCCTCCATAGGAGTGACACTGCCAAGTTTAATTTAGATTCGCGTAATGGTTTGCAAGTCCTCAAATGGTTAATAAGGATTGGGCTTTCACAAGCCTTCCACTGTGTTCCTGCTATTTAACTGGGCAGCTCTGCATCTTGTTGAATGTTGTAACAGTGTTAAGAGCATTTTATGGATTTGTCTTAGCTGTGTGTGTGTGTGTGTGTGTGTGTACACAATAAAACTTTATTTTATCTCTTTTATAGTCTTAAACATATCACAGTTTTAAGATTTCTTTTAAAATATACCGTACTAACTAAAGAGTGAATAGTATCTTACCTGAGAGATAGATACATCAGTCAAAAGAAGAACAGGAGTACTTGTGGCACCTTAGAGACTAACAAATTTATTAGAGCATAAGCTTTCGTGGACTACAGCCCACTTCTTCGGATGCATATAGAATGGAACATATATTGAGGAGATATATATATATATATACAGAGAGCATAAACAGGTGGGAGTTGTCTTACCAACTCT